>NW_026708228.1:0-22500 GCF_902713425.1 Acipenser ruthenus
GACTTTGGTTCTAGCAAGTACAAGTGTGACAAAATACGATTCAGTAACGGAGCAGATAAGTGTCAGTGATAGTTACATCAGGATGTAATTAAATACAAAATACTACAGATTAAATAACACTTGTGACAGATTACAGTACTCTAAAGTGCAGCATTAAATGCAGTAAAATAGGGGGCAGATAAGAGCAAGTAAAGCACAATTAAGGATGATGATGTGGTGATGATGATATTGATGACGGTGATGATGATGATGATGATGATGATGATGACGGTGATGATGATATTGATGAAGATGATGATGATGACGATGGTGGTGATGACGATGATGATGATGATGATGATGACGATGACGATGATGATATTGATGATGATGATGACGATGGTGGTGATGATGATGATGATATTGATGAAGATGATGATGATGATGACCATGATGATATTGATGATGATGATGATGTTGATGATATTGACGATGATGACGATGATGATATTGATGATGATGATGATGATGATGACGATGACGATGATGATATTGATGATGATGAGACGAAGGTCATGACAGTAAGCCGTCGCTCCCTTGTTCTCAGACGAGCTGCCTCGGAGGGAGCGGTCTCAGGACGGCAGCGGGGCTGCGCTGAGGGAGAGGGAGCGTTCGGTGGAGAGCCAGCCCACGGACGAGGAGGACAGCCAGGGCAGGAAGTGGCGGCTGTTCCGCATGGGGGAGCAGGAATACCGGGTGAACATAAGCGTGCTGGAGCCCTACCTGAGAGTGCTGTCACACGGGGGTGAGCCTAAACACACACACACCCCCCCACGCACACACACGCACACACACACACACACCCCCCCCCACGCACACACACGCACGCGCACACACACACTCCCACACCCCCCCACGCACACACACACACACCCCCACCCCCACCCCCCTACACACACACCCACACGCACCACACACACACACACCCCCACCCCCACACGCACACACCCCCACACACCCCCCCACCCCCACCCCCCACCCCCCCACGCACACACACCCACCCCCCCCCCCCCACACACACACCCACCCCCCCCCCCACACACCCCCACCCCCACACACACACTCCCACACCCCCCCACGCACACACCCCCACACACACGCACACACTCTCAGTTGCCTCAGACTAGGTATCCTGGAACCAGGTCTTTTGAGTCACACCCGTGGGATTGTGGGATGCCCTCAGGTTTACTGACATGCCCATCGGTCTCTCTTAAAGCAGCCGTGGTCACTCTCCTGACCGCTGCGTCGCTGTTGTTTGTCAGGTTACTACGGAGACGGCCTGAACGCCATCATTGTGTTCTCGTCGTGTTACCTGCCGGAGAACCACGTCGAGAACTACGAGTACATCATGGATATCTGTTCAGGTAAGAGCACCGTGAAAGCTGGTTCCCTGAGACCCCCGGGAGACCTAGTTTGAGGTTTGCTGTATCAAACCCCCCCAAGTCTCCCTGCCTGGTGTGCCTATTATTATTATTATTATTAGTATTATTATTATTATTATTAATAATACTTGTTACTTTGTCATTTTTGTTACTTTTTGATATTGCATATTTTCTTTCTGCAAAGCACTTGGAGACACTGTGCTTTGAGAAGCGCTGCTGGAGTGAAATCATTTCAAATGGGATTGGATGTTTGCAGGTATGTGATCGGGACCCTGGACCTGATGGTGTCGGAGAACTACATCCTGGTGTACCTGAACGGAATGACCCCCCGCAACAAGATCCCCAGCATGGGCTGGCTGCGACAGTGCTACCTGACCATCGACAGGAGGTCAGCGCTGCGGGACTGGGGACTGCTGTCTGGACTCCGGGTGACCAGCTCTGGACAAAAGCGTTTGCATCTCCCTCTAGAATGAACTCATCTAGCGTGATGAAGTCGAACGAAACCCGCTGGAATAATGTTAACATATTGAATTACACACACCGCCACTTTGTGTAGTTTTCCCTGTATTATTATTATTATTATTATTATTATTATTATTATTATTATTATATTATTATTATTATTATTATTATTATTATTATTATTTATTTCTTAGCAGACGCCCTTATCCAGGGCGACTTACAGTCGTAAACAATAATACATTTCAAGAATCACAGTACGAGTAATAATACAATTAAAAGCAAGATAAATACAATGACTTTGGTATACTTAAAAATTGGAAAAATGTGACATTTCGAAATCTAACATGAAATACTGCTATTATGGCTTCCTTCCGGTAGACTTTTGCGTGATCATTTTTGTAGTTTATTTGATTACATGCTGTTAAAATAAAAAGATCTAAATTATGTTCATATATGTGTCTCAATCCTAAAATTCTAGGTGATGCAAAATTTTTGTCCACAGCTGTGCAGTGAAATGAAGAGTCGGCAACTTCAAATTTAATTTTCTGTCCCCTTTTTAAATGATGTTTTGGATTTGAGTCTTATTATTATTATTATGATTATGATTATTATTATTATGATTATTATTATTATTAATATTGCAATTACTCATTTAATAAAATAATAATAATGGATAAGTCTGCATTAGTTTTGCTGGCACCAGACCTCGGTTAATTTACAACTACAGCAGAATTGTTTGTTAAAATTGCAATTGCAATGTGCAATGCTGTTTTTTTCAATTTACAATTCTCCTATCTGGGGTCTGTAGAAGCAGCTGGTTAACCCGTCTAATGGAGATTCGCAGGCTAAACGCTGTGTTTTCAACGTGCTTCCCTGTTTCTGTCGTCCAGGTTACGGAAAAACCTAAAAGCGTTCCTGGTGGTTCACCCGTCCTGGTACATGAAAGCCCTGACGACCATCGTTCGACCTTTCATCAGGTAAGCGGCGTTTTAAAAAAAAAAACACGCCCCTAGAGGCAATGTCACGATACCCTGATGTCACGATAGAGGTTTTGCAATCTTCAAGTCCGCGATGCAATATTCAATTAAATTATTTTTTTTTCCAGCTATTATTAATATTATTTTTTTTAATATTTCGTACATGAATCGATTTCTGTTTTTTTTTGTTTTCCCCCCCCATCCCCCCGAAGCACCAAGTTCAGTCGGAAGCTACGTTTCTTGAAAAGCCTGCAGGAATTGTCCGAGCTGATCTCGATGGAGCATGTGCACCTCCCAGAATGCATCACACAGTACGTACCATGTGACCCACTGAACAATCTCCGCCCGTCCCAATAAAATAAAGGGGCCCTGGGATCTTAATAAGGAAAAAACACGCCTATAAATGATATACTCCTGCATGAAAGATTATACACAGGGATGGAAACGAGACTCCCGTTGCGTAGACGTTTTGATCCGTTCCTGGATTTTAATAAGTTTTTAATCAGACACTCCTGAGCTTGTTAGCTAGACACACTGAGGCTAATCAAGCTGGTAGTAAAACCTGGAGTGGATGGAAACTGTTCTGCAATGGGAGTCTTAATATAGTTCCATCCCTGATGCATCTGCTTGTCTGTGTCCTCTTTGCCAGGGGTCTCCAGTCCTGGACCAAGAGGGCACTTGCTTAGAGTTCAAATGAATGTGTTTATCCTCCATATAAGACAGGAGGGTTTGGACGTAATTCAATAGATTACTGACTTTTGTTTTAATTTTTTTTTTTTTTTTTGTGTTGTGCAGGCTTGACAAGAAAATCAACAGTTCTTAGAAGCAGCAGAAGTATTTTTGTATCCTGTGAGATGCCAGCGTTCTGTCCAGTGTGTGTGGTGTGTGTGTATATATATATATATAAATACAGCGATGTACAGGGGGATATGACTGGGTGCCTTGGGAAACGTACTTTCTAATCACCCTGTACGTAGGAGCAGGAAGTGGTTACGCAAAGCAATTCGCAATGCATTCTGGTATTTGGAGTCCTGCTTCACTTAAAGGGCACATAAGGATCTTTTTATTTTTCCCATGTTCCCATGTTGCTACAGCTGTTTATGTAAGGTGTGTGTGTGTTGTTTTAATTTTTTTAAAAAATTTTGACCACTTTTTAAAACTTTTAAATTGCATTCCCTGCCTCAGGATGGCTTCCTGCATGGACCTCTCAGAACTACATTTCCCATCATCCTCCTCCTGCTCACATATGTAACCAAGATGAATTTACCAGTGAGCAGGAGGATGATGGGAAATGTAGTTCTGAGAGGTTCATGCAGGTACATGGGAAGCCATCTTGAGGCAGGGAATGCAATTTAAAAGTTTAAAAAAGTGGTCAATGTCAAAATAAATAAATAAATAAATATATATTTATTTATTTAGCAGACGCCTTTACCCAAGGCGACTTACAGAGGCTAGGGTGTGTGAACTATGCATCAGCTGCAGAGTCACTTACAACTACGTCTCACCCAAAAGACGGAGCACAAGGAGTTTAAGAGACTTGCTCAGGGTCACACAATGAGTCAGTGTCTGAGGTGGGATTTGAACCGGGGACCTCCTGGTTACAAGCCCTTTTCTTTAACCACAGGACCACACAGCCACCTAATTAAATTAAAACAATACACACACCTTACATAAACAGTTGTAGCAACACATGGGAACATGGGAAAATAAAAAGATCCTTATGTACCCTATAATGAAACGAGGATGACAGTTTTAAAAATATATAATAATAATAATAATAATAATAATAATAATAATACTACACCGGCCCGTGCTGTGGACAGCCCGAAGCTGTAGCGCCAGGCAGTGGAAAACGAGGCAGTCACAAGATCAATTACAAACGTTTGATAAAGCAGGTCCAGGCTGCCCAGCTGCGGGTGGTTTTTATAACTGGGGGTGTAACATGCTTTTAAAAACTGTAAACAACAAAACGCGCTATGCAAACAACTGTTATAGAAACACAGCGAGTGTTACACTCACTGTGCACGTGACACAGGCTGGGATGCCGGTCTTAATACTAGAAAGAGTTTTTATAATGTAAATGTGTGTTGTGTTTTTTTATATAAATCATAACTTGTACCATGTCACTGTAAACAAAACCAAAAAAAAAAAAAATAGCAGAATATTGTATAACGTTTCCGTTTCAACTGTATTTTTAGAAGATGCTTTACCAGATGGATGCGGTTCTACATAGATATCGTGTGATTGAATTACAGTGTTGTTACATTTAGGTGTGTACGTTTTGGTTTTATGTTCTGAAAATGTTTTATTTATCCTTGTTGTGTGTTTTCCTGATTTTTTAAAATGTTTTTGTTGTGTAGTCTTACTGTTTTGTATTTGTCGTGTTCACTGTTGTGCAGGTGAATTCATGAATGTTCTGAAAAAGTGCTACATTTTGTCATCAAAAATTGAAATAATAATAATAATAATAATAATAAAAGACTATAAAGACTACAGTGTTGAAATGAATATGATGACACACACGCTGCGAGAGCCCTGGGCTGGTGTGAACACAACCCATCCGCTCCCCAGATTGGTTCACAAAAAGAACCGATCCGCACCGTGGGTCGACTGGCCAAACGAACCGAGACCACCTATTTTCCCCCCCCGATCTCGGATCGTTTTAAGCGAGCCCTCATTATTATTATAATTATTTATTTCTTAGCAGACACCCTTATCCAGGGCGACTTGCAATTGTTACAAGATATCACATTATTTTTACATACAATTACATTATTTTTTACACACAATTATCCATTTATACAGCTGTTTTTTTTTTACTGGAGCAATCTAGGTAAAGTACCTTGCTCAAGGCTACAGCAGCAGTGTCCCCCCACCTGGGATTGAACCCACAACCCTCCGGTCAAGAGTCCAGAGCCCTAACCACTACTGCCCAACACAGATCGTTTGAGAAGCATTCACACGGGTCTGCAACCGATCCGATCCGCTCCCGGGAGGGGGGTCGTTTGTTGCCAATACCAGCATCCCTTGGTAAAATAAACAGAGCCACGTTTTACATTAGGATAAACTGTTAACACGTAGATAACAGTTTTTCGGTGTCTGTGATCTGTAATGACTCATTACTAAAACAAAAATAAAACAATAACTAGTTTTTTTTTTTTTTAGCATTTATTTTGAAAAGTGTCTACACATTTTGATCAACAATGCTTCCAAAAGTTCATAAAAAGAAAGAAAACAAAGGGAAAATTAAGTCTATGTCGCTTCTCACTAACAACGAAGATTTGGACAGGGGTAGAGGCGGTCACAGTGGCACAGTGATGTCACAACCCGCACGCACGCACGCACGCACCCACGCACGCACGCAACATGATTTTAGCAGGACTGTAGTTTGTGACTGGGCTGGTTCAAAAGCCACCAGACCGGTTCTTGGCTGTGCCAATGGTTGGCACTTGGCATCGTCTGCAGTGAAAAGCTGCTGAATAATCTTACGTTAACTTCTTGAATTACACACCGCCGCTTTGTAGTTTCTCCCATATACTCAACGTGCAATATAGAAACAATACGACACTCGTGTGTGAAAATGTCAGACCGCTCTGTGCTTTAATCAGGAGTCTTAAACCACTTCTAAAAAGTCTCCTGCGTTTTACCGTGTGTGGCTCTGTGCTCCTTTGCTCTTTACTGTTTTAAATGAATTGCACGGGTCATAAATTAGAGAAACTTGCCTATTTTGACAATTTTCAGCCCCCTTGGTTTGATTTCATACGCACGTCAAATCAAAACTACAGAAGCAATGGGGGGGGGGTGTTGTGATAAATGTGCACGCGGCTGTGTGTATGTTTGCAGACAGATCCTACCAAATATCAATCTAAATAGCCTCTGTTTCAAGCAAGCATCAAACAGAATATCGGTCCTTAAAAGAAGAAAGTCTTTGAAACTTAAGATAACAGAGGCGTTCAAATACAAATAGGAATCGCACTGATCGATGTGCGCATGTGCAAGTAGAGCGACCCCCCCCCCCCCCCCCCCCCCGTCATCATTCTAACAAACAGCTCAGCAGAGCTATGTGATGAATATTATATCCGTTATATGCGGTTCACTTTAGTGAATTACAGTAATCACACACCCAGGTCAGGCCAGCTATATTCTGGCAGATGGGTCCTGTGTTCACAGCTCGGCTGTTTCCCACCATACAGTAAATCGTTTTGCTATTTAAAAATCCCATCTTCATGAGTTCATATAGACTTACACAACCCGAAACAAATGCGCTCCATAACAGAACGCAATTAACCTGCTGTGACTTGCAGATAATATTTTTTCAAGAACATTTCCCACCCCCCTCCCCAGCCTCTCGATCCAAACTCAGTTCGCTACTGCTGCTGTAAAACTAAAACAATATCAAACTGCGTTTAATTAAACATAGAATAACAGTTTTTTAAAAAAAAACAAAGTTAGAAACATCAGTCAGAAACGTTTGTGTTTAACGTGATCCTATTGAACGGGTCTCGCTGGTCACGTGATATCTGTGGATTTGTCACGGTCTTCAGAACCGCACCCTCCAACCACAGCCCTGTATGTCATTCAAGATTGGTGGGACTCTAAATTAATTTATCGGATTTATACAATGTGCAATGCACTATTATTATTATTATTATTATTATTATTATTATTATTATTATTATTAAATTACTTGTGAAAAAAAATCCTGGGTTTATTATCGACTCATTTAAAAAATAACATTGATAGATACAATTCAGCGTTGTTGTTGTTGTGTGTGTGTTTTTGGTTTTTTTAAATCTTGTTTTATATTTACAGCCTAAAATATTCCCCTCGACGTTTACCTTTTAAATTGAGAACATCTAATATTTTACACGACTGTAATTGTGATTTTAATTTATTTATTTATTTTTTTTTTTAAATAGTCATTCATTTCCTGTGATATTTTGAAATGTAAAAGCGGAAGGGGGCTGGTAGACACGTTAGGGAACACGAAGCCACAACAGTGAGGCTTGGAGCTTCAGGTTTCAGGGCGCTGCGCGGCACACCAGGCAGGGAGACTTGGGGGGTTTGATACAGCAAACCTCAAACTAGGTCACCCGGGGGGTCTCCTGGAACCAGCTTTCAAGATCCTGAAAAAGAGGCTTCGTGTTCAACTCAGCTTAACACTTAGGAGTGTGTTTTGTGCAAAATATTAACCGCTGCCGTCTAGATTCTTTTAAATGAAATACCAAAGAAAAATTCGGTCCTTTTTCTAACTCTAAACTTGGGTACTATACCTTAAGGGGGGCCCACTAATTACGACGAGCAATTTAGAAATGCGTTCAGCGACAAACGACTGGACATTGAGAAAGACTCCCGGTCGAAACGTTTGTCATTGCACGCGTCTGACCGGTGAATTAGTTCTGATTTCCCCACCAGTTTGATCTTCATGGGCGACGCCTAGAAACAGTGCGATGAGATATCATCCATAGGGAATGCTGGATTGGAGCAGGAGCTATTATTATTTATTATTAGTTTATTTAGCAGACGCTTTTATCCAAGGCGACTTACAGAGACTAGGGTGTGTGAACTATGCATCAGCTGCAGAGTCACTTACAATTACGTCTCACCCGAAAGACGGAGCACAAGGAGGTTAAGAGACTTGCTCAGGGTCACACAATGAGTCAGTGGCTGAGGTGGGATTTGAACCGGGGACCTCCTGGTTACAAGCTCTTTTCTTTAACCACTGGAACACACAGCCTCCTTAGTGCACCACACAGCCTCCTATTCCAGCTTAAAGTCAATCAGACACGATGCTGTCGTACAAAGAAAGAGTCAATACTAATCTCTGCAGGGTCACTGGAGCTCAAATCCATGAACGTGTATTGTATTGCAATACAATAATTATAATACAAATAATAAGAATAACAATAAAGATAAAACAATGTATTTTTTTTTTTTTTTTGGATCTCTCGGCTGGTTAACCGGTCATTTTTTTTTTTTGGCATCATCGTACTTTTACAGTTTTCGTTATTTTTTAAAAAAAATCCCCATCACCGCATTGAAATGTCTTAATAGAAGCAATTTTTTAACAGTGTTTTTGAAAGACATCTCTGTCGGTTTAGACCGACCGTACTGAGAACACTGTTCCCTTCCTTATCAAAAGCGTCTGTTTTGTTTGATGTGCGCGCTGTGGAATAAAAAAAAAAAAAAAAAAGCATGCGACAAAACATTTTTACATGAGCGAAACTAGAAAATAAAAAAATAACAACTGCAATTAGCAAACATTTCGCATGACTCTGGCGAATCTCAAGCCAGTGGCAGCCACTTGAAGTTAATGGAGTGGTAACTCTCTGAAAGACACTTCCTTACCTGTGACCCAAAACCAAGCACGACTGGTCCTTTTGTCAAACACTTTAATGCTGTAACTTCTGTTTAAAGATGACTCTCTAGACTGGGGGCCCTGCCTGGTTTTCAATTCCAAATCGAATGACTTCTTAAAATCAATTCTGTTGCTACCGGTAAACCTACCCAAGTATAGCTTATGATCTGCAGCCAGTTTCATTGACTCACAAACAGCGGCTTCAGTTGAAGTCACGTGTCGCCGCTCATTTTAACAGAACGCTGCTCCGTTGCAATTCTGATCAGAGGTGACGTGTCGGAATTGATTAAAAGGGAACAGGAACTGATTTTAAAATGAAACTGGAATTGAAAAACAGGAATTGACCCCCGTCCCTGGCTTCGTGGTACCACTTCCTGTGCTGTAGGTCAACTTCACTCCGCTGGTACAGCCGCAACCAGACCACGCCACCTACAGCGCAGGAAATGGTGACGTCCGACTGCCTTGTGTACCGACCAATCAACAGAAAAGAGGAGGCTAGTCCCAGTGTAAGAGGTAAGAAAATTGATTTAAAAAAAAAAAGCAACAATATTTTGGAATGCATTTGCTACACTTTTGATTTCTAGGTCACCTATATTTTCCAACCATTACTTTAGTTAAATACCCTTGCTTTTCTTTTTAAAATATATAAACACACATACATCCTAAATGATTTCCAGCAGGACGAGGGGTGAGGACTGTGTTGCCCACCTTTCCTCACTCAGACCCCTCCCTTACTAAATACAGGAGACGGTGATCTCTGCAGGGATAGCAAGATATTTAGCGAGCAAGGAGTCTGAGTGAAGTTATCCAGCAACAAACTCCCCATCCCCAGCTCTGCTGCTTCCCTAGATAAAAGGAGATCATTTTGGGGGAGCATTCTACTTGTCTCCCTTGTTAAAACCCTCAGCCTGTTGCTAAAGGAGGTGATTATCTATTCAGAGATACCAGGGGGTTTAGTAAGGAAGGGGTCTGAGTGAGGAAACACGGGCAATGCAATCCCCAGCCCTAGACTTGCTGGAAATCATTTGTCGTTGCTATGTTTTTGCATCTATATATATATACATATCTTTGAAATTGCTTGTATTTAGACACCCCCCAAAAAACAGCCCAGTTCCTTGTGATACAATTCAATATATAACAATACCAGTGTATAGACATACTGAGAGGTCCTAGGAGTTTGATAACATCATACAACAAACAGAGAAACGGAGACTCGCTTGCAATTCTCGTCAAACGCTGTGGTTTTTTTTTTTCTTTCCATCTGAAAGCCTTTGGCGGCTGAAGCGAGAGACAGGGCGAAAGTGAACAACGTCCTTTTGAAAACGTGGCAGTTTGTTAACTTATGAGGACTTCTCCAACGGTTCGTTAAGTGCTTTCTCTGTGGATTTGATCCCGTTTGTTGGTGTTTTTCAAGTGGATCCCCAAAAGCGGTGTGGTCTCTAAACAAAACAAAAAAAACAGTGAAACAGTCATTCAAATTCATCTGGTGTAGAAATGCATTACACTATATAGATTGGACTCCATTATCAGAGAGTCACAAGGTACTAGTCTTCTGTACAAGTGATATAGAAACACACTCGTGTGTGAAAACGTCAGACCGCTCTGTGCTTTAATCAGGCGTCTTAAACCACTTCTAAAAAGTCTCCTGCGTTTTACCGTGTGTGGCTCTGTGCTCCTTTTCTCTTTACTGTTTGAAATGAATTGCCTATTAAGTCATCAATTAAACTAGACAATCGCTAATTTGCCTATTTGGATAATGTTCCCAGATTTTCAGTCCCAGTGGTTTGATTTCAGACGCACATCAAATACAGAAGCAACGGGATGTTCTAATTCTGGTGTATTTATACATATATACATATATACATTTGTATTTTTAAAAGTGGCGGCTAGTCATTTTGAGCTTTTGGATTCAGCAGTTATCCTGGAATAAAGGCTTCTAGATCAATGAAGGGACGAGTCACTTACACTGGAGAGGACGGCTATAGAAGGCTGTTTCGTCCCATGGCACTCTCACCTTTGGACCTCATTTGTTGCTGGACTGAACCCGGCTGCAAGAAAATGAACAGGATTGTAAGAACGTTTCAGCCAGACCGGACAGGACTCATGCAAGGAGAATCTGTCCCTCTCCTGTCGTAGTTCTCTCACCAGTGTGCAATGGGACCCGTGATGGAGGGCTGCCCTGGTCGCTGTCTATGATAGCAGCGATTCAGAAAGGCTCTCATTGTGGTCGCAATCTTCCATTTCACAGAGTTAAACAGTAACCCCAAAAAGGAGATTTTTGAGTAGCTGTACTGTTTGACCGACACCAGAAGCAATGATATTAATAAGCTAATGATAAGAAGGGGGTCAGTTCAGGTGTTTTTTTTTGTTTTCCCTGCTTTAATACATATTATGTTTAAACCGTGAGTCTTTTCTTTACAGTGAAGAAAATACAGCGACAGTTAAGGCTGGCTGCGCCTGTTTGAGCAGAGCGCCTGACCGCACTCATCTGTGACTGCCCCTCCATCCCTGTGGCTGTGCTTGTGACTGGACTGCAATGCGATCCCTTTGCAGAACAGCAGCCGCAATATACAGAAAGGGAACAACTGTTTTAATGCTGTGCTTTTCAAACCGCGTCTACTTTCAGATCTACTTTTTATTATTTTATTTTTTTTAAAAACATGTTTACAGAATTATCGGAGCGCAACCCAGCCCTGCCCACTGTAGCACGTTACAACACTGACTAACTTCTGTTATTTTGTATATGGTAACAACATTTTTTTTTAACTAGATCACAGAACTGCTCCCTCCCTCCCTCCCTCACCACCCCTAAGAGAAAGGGGGCTCCCTCCAGTCCAGGACAGGCTTGAGGCACAGAGACTGAACTGCTCCCTGCCTCCCTCCCTCCCCTAAGAGAAAGGGTGCTCCCTCCAGTCCAGGGCAGGCTTGAGGCACGGAGACTGAACTGCTCCCTCCCTCCCTCCTTCACCTCCCCTAAGAGAAAGGGGGCTCCCTCCAGTCCAGGACAGGCTTGAGGCACAGAGACTGAACTGCTCCCTGCCTCCCTCCCTCCCCTAAGAGAAAGGGTGCTCCCTCCAGTCCAGGGCAGGCTTGAGGCACGGAGACTGAACTGCTCCCTCCCTCCCTCACCCCCCCTAAGAGAAAGGGTGCTCCCTCCAGTCCAGGGCAGGCCCGGAGAGGAGGAGCTAGCAGTGTGATCCTTGTTATGATGTATACACCGTACAAACTGCACACTGTGACAGAAAGATAAACTGGGGTCTGTGTCGCTGGTTGCCATGGTAGCAAGGACAAGGCCTGCCAACTTCCTGTGAATGCACAGGAAGTGAAATCACTGGGTGCCCGGACTCGTATATTAAACCGAGGAGAGAGCTGTCAAAGCCCTTTCAGAGAGGACATGACGCTGTTTCGATGTACTTGTTTCTCCGGCACACAAGCCGAGACAAGCCTCCCGTTTGGCTCGGAGGCGCAGCGGTGAGCTCATCGTTCCCAGAGAGAGCCAGCTCAGCGCCACCTCCCTCGGGGCGATTTCAGGCACACCAGACCCCACCTTTCCAGTCCTCCGCCCGGGAACAACGTTCAGCGGGCTCCCCATGCGCTGGAAGTTCTTTCAGGGGCTGAAGCAAGAGATTCGCGGAGGGCAGTGCTTTCACCAGGGCATTCAAATCAGAAGATGAATTTTAAAAAGGGGACAGCCTTATTTTATTACATATATATGTTTGACTGTGTGTAATTTAAAGGGCAAGTCACTTCACCTCCTTGTGCTCCGTCCTTCGGATGAGACGTCAAACAAACGAGCTCCTATTGGAAGTGACTCTGCAGCAGCAGCAGCAGCAGTTGTTGATGATGCAGAGTTCACCCTCCTAGTCGCTTTGGATAAAAGCGTCTGCTAAATGAGTAATTAATAATAACAATAATAATAATAATAATAATAATTTTTGAAATAACCCCAAACTCCTAGCAGCAGCATTTGTGTAAATCAGTCACCTAACTGACTGATCCCCTGGTTTGGGGAGCGTTGTATAATTTTAGTCTAACCACACAGACTCCTTTTTCATAGCTTGGGTTCTGGAAGTGCGTCACGCTGTATGTGAGACGGACCCCCAGGGGGCCTCGGACCCTCAGTTTGGGAAACCCCTGGTCTAGACAGAAATGAAAACATAAGCGTGACACACTTCATAACCCGAGCTATGAAAAGGGAGTCTGTGTGGTTATGCTAAGATTATGCCAAGCCCTCGTTAGACCCCTCCTGGAATAGCGTGAGAGAGAGAGAGAGAGAGAGAGAGAGAGAGAGACAGAGAGAGAGAGAGAGAGAGAGAGAGAGAGAGAGAGAGAGAGAGAGAGAGAGAGAGACACACAGACAGAGTGAGACAGAGAGAGAGAGAGAGAGAGAGAGAGATTATAAATGCATGGAATAGCCCCACCAGGTGATTTGAAACACTGGGAATGCTTTTAAAAAAAAAAAGAGTAGATTCTGTGCTTTTAAACCCGCCAGGAGGGGAGAACGGTGCTGACAAGGGACGAGCCTTGATGGGCTGAACGGCCTCTTTGTCGCTCTTGTGTTCTTACCATTGGACCGTCGCTGCTCATGTCTCCTGACCCAAGGTGAGTCAAATGGATGAAATTCATGGGCTCCCCGATCATGCTCCGGTCAATGCGCCGCCTCTTCTTTTTCTAAAGCAACACAATTACAGAAATGCGTCTTATTCAATTGATCTTGTTTATGTCTGTAAAAATATGCAGGGTCTGTGTTAACAGGAACTGAACTGCTCCCTCCCTCCCTCCCTCACACCCCTAAGAGAAAGGGTGCTCCCTCCAGTCCAGGGCAGGCTTGATGCACGGAGACTGAACTGCTCCCTCCTTCCCTCACCCCCCCTAAGAGAAAGGGTGCTCCCTCCAGTCCAGGGCAGGCTTGAGGCACGGAGACTGAACTGCTCCCTCCCTCCCTCCCTCCCTCCCTCACCCCCCCTAAGAGAAAGCATGCTTCCTCTAGTCCAGGGCAGGCTTGAGGCACGGAGACTGAACTGCTCCCTCCCTCCCTCCCTCCCTCACCCCCCCTAAGAGAAAGGGGGCTCCCTCCAGTCCAGGAATGTTTGCTGGATTAATTTGGGAATCACAAGAACAGACCAGAACAAACAGGACTATAAATAAACCAGCTGGGCTCCACGCTAGCTTCCTCTCTCTCAGAGTCTGGTTTATTGTTGTTTAAACTTTACTCATAAAGAGACCAGAGGAAGAACGAAAAAAAAAAGTTTACACAACGTTAATGTGTTTTCTGTTCAGGAAAAGGGTGGAGTTTAAAAAAAACAAACTAAAAAACAAAAATTGCAAAAGAGGTCAAAGTTCAGAAGATTGGGAAAAACACTGCGTCATCCAATCAGAAGAGCTACAGGAAGGAGGCATGAGCACCAGCCAATCAGGAAGGGGGTCTTTTCAGTGCACTGAGCGATCTACAGCTAGCCAAAAGTGTTGCATCGCCTGGAATTTTAGGATTGAGACATCATTAAAAAAAAAAAAAAAAAAATCTTATTTATTTATTTATCACGTAATCAAAGAGAGAATACAAAATCATTTTTAAAAAAGTCTACCGGAAGGAAGCCATGATAGTAGCACAGTAGTCATTTTTTAATGTGCCAGTATTTCTTTCATGAAGTATATGGAAAACTATAAAGCAGTGGTGTGTAATTCAATATGTTAACATAGCATTATTCAGCAGGTTTCGTTCGACTTCATTAGTTCATTCTATAGGGGGATGCAAAACTTTTGTCCAGAGCTGCAGACGAGGCGTGTGAAACTCAATCACACTCCCTATGGCAGCGTGTGGAGCTGAGAAGCAGAGGAAATGCTGTTGAGACACACAGCTCTGCTCTGCGGTCAGATATGTGCAGAGTCACCTTCACAACACCGCCCTGCGATGACACAAGCTGGCTTGCTATTCCCCTAACCTTCTACTGCTGAGAAAATGTGTGTACAGAAGCCAAGAATAATAATTACAGTAAGTCGTGCCTTTACCAGACCCTCGGGGACCCCTGCGCTCCCCTGACTGTGTGACTCCCCCCTGTACACCACGCGGCCGTGCCTTTACCAGACCCTCGGGGACCCCTGCGCTCCCCTGACTGTGTGACTCCCCCCCCTGCACACCACGCGGCCGTGCCTTTACCAAGGGAGACCCTTGGGGACCCCTGCGCTCCCCTGACTGTGTGACTCCCCCCTGCACCCCATGCGGCCGTGCCTTTACCAGACCCTCGGGGACCCCTGCGCTCCCCTGACTGTGTGACTCCCCCCTGCACACCACGCGGCCGTGCCTTTACCAGGGGAGACCCTCGGGGACCCCTGCGCTCCCCTGACTGTGTGACTTCCCCCTGCACACCACGCGGCCGTGCCTTTACCAGGGGAGACCCTCGGGGACCCCTGCGCTCTCCTGACTGTGTGACTCCCCCCTGCACACCACGCGGCCGTGCCTTTACCAGGGGAGACCCTCGGGGACCCCTGCGCTCCCCTGACTATGTGACTCCCCAGAACGTAAATGGGCACAGAAAATAAACTTACCGGCTGGGGTTTCTCTGCCACACAGCAACCGATTTTGTGCCAGAAATCGCTCATGCCTGCGGCCCGCTCCGCTCCCCCTCTGAAATCCCTGCTTGACGTGCAGCCCCCGGGGGCAGGTGTTTATTTTAAAGTTCTTCTT
This sequence comes from Acipenser ruthenus, assembly GCF_902713425.1. Lineage (NCBI taxonomy): Eukaryota > Metazoa > Chordata > Actinopteri > Acipenseriformes > Acipenseridae > Acipenser > Acipenser ruthenus. The sequence continues at coordinate 15,904 of NW_026708228.1, forward strand.
TCCAGCTACTCCATCCAGGTGTCCTGGGTGCCCGGCCCCTCCCTTGTCTGTTTGTTTCTTTCTCTCCGTTACCCTCCTCTCTCTCTCTCTCTCTCTCTCTCTCTCTCTGTATCTGTGAGTTTTGTTCCCTCTAGTCAAACCTGTTGAGGCAAAGACAGACAGTTACTGATTGCGTTTGTGGACAGAAGCCAAAGAGCCTTACACTGCACCCCTCTATCCCTCTAAACACACACACACACACACACACACACACACACACACACACACACACACACTGACAGACACACACACACACACACACACACACACACCCGCACACACACACTGACAGACACACACACACACACGCACACTCGAACTCGCACACGCAGACACACACACACTCGCACTTGCACACACACACACACACACACACTGACAGACACACACACACACACACAGACACACACACACTGACAGACACACGCAGACACACACTGACAGACACACACACAGACACACACTGACAGACACACACACAGACACACACGCACACTGACAGACACACACAGACACACAGACACCCCCCCCACACACACACAGACACACCCCCTCACAGATACAGACACACACACACACACACACACACACACACACAGACACACACAGACACACAGACTCCCCCCCACACACACACAGACACACCCCCTCACAGATACAGACACACACACACACACACACACACACACACACACACACAGACACACAGCAGCTTTTACAAACCACCCAGAACTGCATGGGTCCTGCACTGTGTCTTCATGGATGAATAAGTTGTCTAAAGCTAAGACAGAAGAACATTTGGGCCGACGCTTTTTAGCTTCAACTGTCTGTCAGAACCACGATTGCAGCTGATTTTAATACGACTGTCGACAATAAAACGATCCGAAGCAGCTGCCGATAATATCTTGACAATCGCTTTAAAAGGCCCCATCTTACTCAAACAACCTTTTAACCCCAATATGTTCCTAGACGCTCACCTCCAGTCACAGGTTACTTACTATTCCCAAAATTCAGAAATAAACGCACGAGCACTCACCGATAAAGCCCCTGAATTATGGAATGACCCGCCTAGCCCTGCAATGGAAAACTCCCACTGTCGCAGCCTTCAAAACTCGATTCAAAACGCACTTTTTTTAATAATCTAGCCTTTCTAAACGTTTTCTTACCCTGTCGTGTTTGTTTCACTGTTTCTCCTGCTTCTTGTTGCTTTTATTTATTTTATTTTTTTTTGGTAACATGTATTAACGGTTGCATCTTTGCAAAGCGCTTTGCGGCGAGCGCTGCTTGCAGTAAAATGCAGTGTTTCACGCTGCACGCTTTGAGAGAATGCCAGGGATTATCAGAGTCCTTGTGCAAGTGCCAGACGCTGTCAGCCTGGGTGTAGCTGCCAGCATGTCTGTGCATGTGGAGTGGCTGAGGCTGTGTCTGTGATGCTGTTCCAGGAACAGGCAGGGATGGGTCCTCCTATCCCCGGTAGCATATCTCTCCCAGCTCTGCATTAGCAGTCAGTCTCCACAGCTTACAATAACGAATCTGCACACGCCTAACACGAGAGGCTGCTTGTACTACAAAGAGCTCAGTCCCGGGTTGCATTATAAGCACAGAGCACATTTTATGCTGTTATCGTTTAAGTTACCGGATCTTGCAGCCTCCCTCCGCTCTGGGCTGGTGAAGCAGAGAAAGAGAAAGAGAAAGAAAGGCTCTTATACTCTCTGAACAGCCTCCCTCTGCTCTGTGCAGCAGAGAAAGAGAAAGGGAGGCTCTTATACTCTCTGAACAGCCTCCCTCTGCTCTGTGCAGCAGAGAAAGAGACAGAGAAAGACAGACTCTTATACTCTCTGAACAGCCTTCCTCTGCTCTGTGCTGGTGGAGCAGAGAAAGAGAAAGGGAGGCTCTTATACTCTCTGAACAGCCTCCCTCTGCTCTGTGCTGGTGGAGCAGAGAAAGAGAAAGGGAGGCTCTTATACTCTCTGAACAGCCTCCCTCTGCTCTGTGCAGCAGAGAAAGAGAAAGGGAGGCTCTTATACTCTCTGAACAGCCTCCCTCTGCTCTGTGCAGCAGAGAAAGAGAAAGGGAGGCTCTTATACTCTCTGAACAGCCTCCCTCTGCTCTGTGCTGGTGGAGCAGAGAAAGAGAAAGAAAGGGAGGCTCTTATACTCTCTGAACAGCCTCCCTCCGCTCTGTGCTGGTGGAGCAGAGAAAGAGAGAGAAAGGAAGGCTCTTATACTCTCTGAACAGCCTCCCTCTGCTCTGTGCTGGCGGAGCAGAGAAAGAGAAAGGGAGGCTCTTATACTCTCTGAACAGCCTCCCTCTGCTCTGTGCTGGTGGAGCAGAGAAAGAGAAAGGGAGGCTCTTATACTCTCTGAACAGCCTCCCTCTGCTCTGTGCTGGTGGAGCAGAGAAAGAGAAAGGGAGGCTCTTATACTCTCTGAACAGCCTCCCTCTGCTCTGTGCTGGTGGAGCAGAGAAAGAGAAAGGGAGGAGAAATCCTCAATACAAAAATATTGCTAAAAATGCTAAAACTAGCATCCAGGAAACAGGCATTTAAGTTGTCTGACAGCTCAATCAGAAATAGAACCGGAACGGAAATGCCATGTTGTCAGCTGTGGCCACTAATAAACCAAAGGGTGCCTTGTCTACGATTGCAAGAGACAAATGTGTGTCAGACACAAACGGTCTGGGAGTTACAGTATGAATCAGTGTCTCATGTGGGGAAAGAAAAAAAAATAGGAGTTTCTTTAACGCAGTTCACAATAAGCTCTTCATAAGCTCCAACCGATTTCCACCGTCCGTTTTTAAAAAGCTGCGTCTGTAAAGTTTACCCCCCCAACCCCCCCCAGGGTTTTGAATCCCAGGTTGGAACAGTGAAGTTCTTTCAGAGAGACAGCAGAGACACTGTGCAATCCAGTCATCAACAACACACTCTGTACTAGTGATCAGAACGAGGGCCCGGGCGTTTTAAACCTCTTTGTAATTTACAGTTTCCCGAGTTAATAAACTTAAATTCAATGACAAAGCATTGTAAAGCACAGAGAGGTCTGGTAAAGCATAGGGAAGCATTGTAAAGCACAGAGAGGTCTGGTAAAGCATAGGGAAGCATTGTAAAGCACAGAGAGGTCTGGTAAAGCATAGGGAAGCATTGTAAAGCACAGAGAGGTGTGGTAAAGCATAGGGAAGCATTGTAAAGCACAGAGAGGTCTGGTAAAGCATAGGGAAGCATTGTAAAGCACAGAGAGGTCTGGTAAAGCATAGGGAAGCATTGTAAAGCACAGAGAGGTCTGGTAAAGCATAGGGAACCATTGTGAAGCACAGAGAGGTGTGGTAAAGCATAGGGAAGCATTGTAAAGCACAGAGAGGTCTGGTAAAGCACAGGGAAGCATTGTAAAGCACAGAGAGGGATGGTAAAGCATAGGGAAGCATTGTAAAGCACAGAGAGGTATGGTGAAGCATTGTAAAGCGCAGAGAGGTCTGGTAAAGCATAGGGAAGCATTGCAAAGCACAGAGAGGTCTGGTAAAGCATAGGGAAGCATTGTAAAGCACAGAGAGGTCTGGTAAAGCATAGGGAAGCATTGTAAAGCACAGAGAGGTCTGGTAAAGCATAGGGAAGCATTGTAAAGCACACAGAGGTCTGGTAAAGCATAGGGAAGCATTGTAAAGCACAGAGAGGTATGGTAAAGCATAGGGAAGCATTGTAAAGCACAGAGAGGTCTGGTAAAGCATAGGGAAGCATTGTAAAGCACAGAGAGGTCTGGTAAAGCATAGGGAAGCATTGTAAAGAACAATAGTGAGGTATGGATATAGTAAAGCATATTAATAAACATGGCAAACCCAGCTAAAATGTGTTAAATGCAGAGCATAACCATGTGGCGGTAAGTGCCCATTTCTCAAATACCAGCCACGAAATATCCTTCAGATAAGTCTAGCCTGTTAATCTGTTATTATAAATAAGGATGAAGCATCCCACCACCGAACGACTAGCAACGAATTCAAACGACTACCGTTCTCTCAAAGTATGAACTACATGGTGCATGGTGTGTGTTTGTATAGTGGTTCGGCTATATAAAAATAAGTTATTATTATTTGTTAGCAGACGTCATTACAAAGGGCGACTTACAAAATATACTACTGTTAACTATATACTGTTTAACAGAACCACAGACACATGCCGCTAACAAAACAGCCTTGTTCTGTTATTTATTTTGCAAATTGCAATGTCGAATTCCAGGAATTACCGTGTAAAAAGTGAAGGGTTTTGTTTAAAAATGTATTTTTTATCTTTTTCCCTCAGTGAGGGGGCTTACAGTTGTTTGCTGTGATGACTAATCCTGCCCTCGAAAAAAAAAAAAAAAAGAAAAAGTCCGGTTTCGTGTTCCAGGAACCTCTTGTAAAACACGACAGCGTTTTTATTTTTAAACTACTCACGAAGCTGATGAGATTCTGGGATCAATAAACAACTAACAACCAAACGAGCAATGGCCCCCTCTCGTTTGGAAACTATTATGTTTTCTTAACAAGGTCGTTTTAAAAACACGACGTCGTGTGTGTGTGTGTGTATGTATATATATATATATATATATATATATATATATATATATATATATATATATATATATACATATACATATATATATACACACGACGTCGTGTTTTATATTATATTATATATATATATTACACCTTCCTGCTTATGACGCCAACAAACATACTGCGAGTGAACTGAAACCGAAGCTGTTGTTCACTCACTTTATCAAACACCAAACTTTAAAATAAACTGCCAGACTGAGACGCCCATTTTGGATATATATTGCAACGAGCCTGCGCCTACATTGATTGTGTCTGTCGTCCAGCCCCGGACTGAAACAGCTGGAAAGTTCGTGGATGAAGAATAATAAACCGAAAGCTAGGCCCGAGAAGGCTGGGTTGGGTGAAGACAGTGCAACACGGTTTGCTGGAGACGACATAGCTTCTGTTTGCCACACCAAAAATAAAGAAATAATGATAAAAAATATATGCCGCCCCCCTTTGTTTTACTCAACAAACACACCCGTTGATTAAGTTAGGGGTTATGGCTTAGTTCTGTCAGATCCAAACTCGTTTCAGGTTTAGATTCAATTCACAACAAATAGCCTCCTATCTCCAGTCTCTCTGTATCAACTTGTGTGTAAACGATTTTTTTTAAGATACTGTATTTCCAGACGAAATTATTGTGATTTAAAAAATATATTCATTCCACCCAGTACAGTATGTTATTGTATTTGAGGCTCTTGTAAAAATATATATATACAGTAACTGAACACGTATATATATATTTTAAGTAGTTACATTATTATTATTATTATTATTATTATTATTATTATTATTATTATTATTATTATTATTAATGATATCTGACAGTCAGTACCACTTAAAAACTAGCCATGTTAAGGTACCGGTGTAACTGACCTAATATAATATAATATAATATAATTTAAACCCTCAGAAGTGACGGTTTTAGAATGACAGTTTAGATTTTGGAATAACAGAATGTCTGACGTCACACCGGGTCAGCCCGGTCTCTTCAGTACGCTGGCTGGAGTTTCTAACTTCGGTGAAAGTTTATTCGTCTCTCAATATTTATTTTCCTAATAATATAAAAAACATCATAACCTCAATACAGTATCCATATGGGGCATGTGCACACAATGCAAAACCAACACAGGTTACTGTAATCATAAGCAACACTTTCATTTTACATGGAATAAAAACATTATATCGATATTATTATTATTATTATTATTATTATTATTATTATTAAGGAGATGTCGACTTAACTATGTTTAGTAATTGTATAAATTCAGGCCTAAACATGTTGCTTTTCAATGTCAGGATGTTAACTGTGTAATAACTTAATAGTTTCATTTATAAAACTATGCTAACCGGCGCGTCGATATAATATAGCCAATATAAACGAGTATATTAAATTATAACACACACACACACAGCGAGACAATACACATAAACACACAAAACGAGTGGAAAGATCAATTAAACAGCAATATAATAGCATTGCTGTACGTATGACAGCCTGTTTGAATTCACAAAACACGTTTGGACTTTAAAAAGTGGGGCGGTTGTATTAATAATTTACCCACTGAAACACACAAATGGTTTTAAAAAAAAAAAAACGTCGCCCATTATCGTTTTTTTTTTTTTCCCCAGGAGATATAATATTAACATCAGGAACCAGAAAGGCTGATGGCAAACACGAGTTCGTATAGACGCTGCTATGAGAAATGTACAGGAGCAAGCCCGAAGTTGAAACCCATTAAATAAAATATCTTGTATTAAAACTTACCTCAGCCTGGGAGGAATCGGACCAGCAATCTCGACGTGCAAACAGCAATTATTATTTTTTTTAAATGCAAGCGTGGTTCGGTGCGTGCAATTGGTGTAGTCGGTTATTTTCCGTACAGCAGTGCAATTTTTAGGTGTGGTTCACGAAATTGTCAATGAGGAAATTATTTAAGTTTCAACAAAACGATCTTTTTTTTTTTTTTTTTTTTTCAAAATGAATTCTCA
>NW_026708228.1:25000-82500 GCF_902713425.1 Acipenser ruthenus
AGCGATATACCTTCAATAGAAATGCGGTGAATTTATTATTAAAAAGAACAAAAAATAATAATAATAACGCATGCAGTATATTAAAAATGCCACGCATGTAGTATTGGTATGTGTTGCAATATTGAGACCTAATAAAATGAGTATGGAGGAGTAAGGTAACCCGTTTTCATTGCAAATGATAATCAGACTCAGGCAATAAATTGTGGAGTCTAGCGGTATTGAAATCGGAGAGCGGGTCTGCTTTTAGCTTGAGGCGGTTTGATGAAGATTGCACCCCACCCCCCATCTCCATGAGATGCTTCAACCTCCAGGAATAGCTGAGAGGCTCCAGGGGTATTTATAAAGGAAAACGTGTGACGCGCGTTCGGAACGCGCCTGGAATGTTCTAGAGCTTGACCGCCTACGTCACACGATAGCTGCAGCTCAGTCATTGCGGTATTTCACGGAGCGGTCCATATGCTGCAATTCGAAGCTAAATTGAGAACATTGTCTTCTGTTATATAGTTAGACGCGACCAGTCATGCTTTTTTTTTTTTTGTTTCCTTTGCAATGCCTCCCTTTGGTTTGCTTTCAAATAAAACAAGTTAAATTGCTAAAAACGCGTTTCTAAATATCGTTTTTGATAGATGACATGGTAGCATTATCGGTCCAGAGATCTTTGAGGTCTTGAAGGCTTGTGAGTCATTATTGTTTAGTTAGTCCAATAAAAAAGAAGTATCACATCGTCTTTGGCTAAATATTGCTGAAAATACTACTTGTGGTCAGTATTGTTTAGGGAGCACCCTTTCTCTTAGGGGAGGGAGCAGTTCAGTCTCCACGCCTCAAGCCTGCCCTGGACTGGAGGGAGCACCCTTTCTCTTAGGGGGGTGAGGGAGGGAGGGAGGGAGGGAGGGAGCAGTTCAGTCTCCGTGCCTCAAGCCTGCCCTGGACTGGAGGGAGCACCCTTTCTCTTAGGGGAGGGAGGGAGGGAGGGAGCAGTTCAGTCTCCGTGCCTCAAGCCTGCCCTGGACTGGAGGGAGCACCCTTTCTCTTAGGGGAGGGAGGGAGGGAGGGAGGGAGCAGTTCAGTCTCCGTGCCTCAAGCCTGCCCTGGACTGGAGGGAGCACCCTTTCTCTTAGGGGAGGGAGGGAGGGAGGGAGCAGTTCAGTCTCCGTGCCTCAAGCCTGCCCTGGACTGGAGGGAGCACCCTTTCTCTTAGGGAGGGAGGGAGGGAGCAGTTCAGTCTCCGTGCCTCAAGCCTGCCCTGGATTGGAGGGAGCACCCTTTCTCTTAGGGGAGGGAGGGAGGGAGCAGTTCAGTCTCTGTGCCTCAAGCCTGCCATCTTGTCGGGTGGTTTGTTAAAATGTTATTTATTAATATGAAGGTATTTATGGAAAAACAAACAAACAAAAAAAAACCTGACCTCTTTTTTTTTTTTGTCCTCCAGCCAAAAAATGCTTGACACCATCAACACCCAATACGATTCGTTCCTTTTCTGGAGGCAGCCAATCCCTGAGCTGGACCTGTTGGAGCTGGAGGGGCTGGGATTGGGCGGCGGCGCGTCACTCAAAGGCGGGCAGAAGAAGAAGAAGAAGGAATCCCAGAATTCCAGGCAGGAAGATGACAGCCTGCTGGAGTTCAACACTTTCAACTACTGGAGAGCTCCGATCGCCAGCATCGAGTCCCTCGACTTTGAGCTCCTCTGAGCTTTCCACGAAGACCCCACATCCCACACCCCCCCACACCCCACACACCCCACACCCAATCCACTTGCATCCTAAAACAGTTTCCCCAAAGCTGAAGGGAACACGAAGCCACCGCTCTGAGGCTTGGAGCTTGGTTTCAGGAGACTGTAGGTTTCAGGTCGCTGTGCAGCACACCAGGCAGGGAGACTTGGGGGGGGTTTGATACAGCAAACCTCAAACTAGGTCTCCCGGGGGTCTCCTGGAACCAGCTGTCAAGCTCCTGAAAAAGTGGCTTCATGTTCAACTCGGCTCTCGTCACGTTTTGGCTTGACAACATCACCGTTGTGTAATTTGCTTTATTTGTCGTTGGAAATAACAGATATGCTGGGAGCTTCAGTCTCATTTGTTATGTTTTTGTTCTACGTCCACCCTGTTTTTGTACGCCGTTTCAAATCGGCCGTTTATTTGACTGTAAAAAGTATCTGTTGACACAACGCACTCTTAAAATAACACACAGTGTGAAGCCTGATTTACACTGATAACAGGGTAGGGATCGCTTCCCTCTTTCAATTCCAGTTCCCTTTTAGTCGATTCCAAGTCCTTCAAAAGGAATTTTAATTGATATTTTAGAGACATAAATAACTGTTCAACTGCTTCTTTCATGCGAAGCCAGTTTAATTGACTCACAAACAGCGGCTTCAATAGAAGTCACGCTCAGCCGCTGTTGAGAGAAGCTCATTTTAACAGAACGCTGCTCCATCGCAATTCTGATCAGAGGTGACGTGTCGGGATCGATTAAAAGGGAATCGGGAATTGATTTTAAAAATGGAATTGCAAAATACATCCTGTTATCTTCCACAGTACAGCACATCGCAGACGAGCATCGTTGTAAAAGGGTGTGTGTGTGTCGCCTTTGAATACCCTCTGCTGTATTAACTTTAGTTAGAAAGAAAGAAAAAAAAACATTTAGGAATGCTTAGCTTTAAGGCTAATAACACTTCATTTAATTTAAGGTATTATTTATTTATTTATTTATTTATTTATTTTGTGCAGCTTGGATCTGAGTAAACCTGTTATTCAGTGTTAGAAGGTGTAAAAAGGAGACTTTTTCATGTCTTTATAAAACAAAATGTTCACGAGAGGGGGAAAAAAAAAAAATACGGTGCCTCCCGCGCTCCTTTACTTCAAACAGTATCCGTGAAACAAGAAATTATTAAAGACGGTGTTCAAGCACTGTATGTGAAACTGATGTTTTAAGGAGAAGGATTTGGACTAGATATAGAATAGGATTTTATGAGCGCCTCTCTCTCTGCATTAGGTTTTACAACCAATACGAAATAACGGTAGATGAGGTAATAATATCGCTGTCACTTTTCTTGGACTTCAGCGCCATCTAGTGAGGGCGGTACGGAAGTGTCAAGGTTTAATTAGCTGGCTCTCAGATCTCCAGTACAGCACTGAGTTCTCTATACTAGACTGTATTGAATTAGCTGGCTCTCACATCCCCAGTACAGCACTGAGTTCTCTATACTAGACTGTATTGAATTAGCTGGCTCTCAGATCCCCAGTACAGCACTGAGTTCTCTATAATAGACTGTATTGAATTAGCTGGCTCTCAGATCCCCAGTACAGCACTGAGTTCTCTACACTAGACTGTATTGAATTAGCTGGCTCTCAGATCTCCAGTACAGCACTGAGTTCTCTACACTAGACTGTACTGAATTAGCTGGCTCTCAGATCCCCAGTACAGCACTGAGTTCTCTATACTAGACTGTACTGAATTAGCTGGCTCTCAGATCCCCAGTACAGCACTGAGTTCTCTATACTAGACTGTATTGAATTAGCTGGCTCTCAGATCCCCAGTACAGCACTGAGTTCTCTATACTAGACTGTATTGAATTAGCTGGCTCTCAGATCCCCAGTACAGCACTGAGTTCTCTATACTAGACTGTATTGAATTAGCTGGCTCTCAGATCCCCAGTACAGCACTGAGTTTTCTATACTAGACTGTATTGAATTAGCGGGCTCTCAGATCCCCAGTACAGCACTGAGTTCTCTATACTAGACTGTATTGAATTAGCTGGCTCTCAGATCTCCAGTACAGCACTGAGTTCTCTATACTAGACTGTATTGAATTAGCTGGCTCTCAGATCCCCAGTACAGCACTGAGTTCTCTATACTAGACTGTATTGAATTAGCTGGTTCTCAGATCTCCAGTACAGCACGGAGTTCTTTATACTAGACTGAACTAAATTGCAAGACATTGAATTTGATGCTACAGTAACATGATTGGACTCACTTAAGGAGCGAATTCAAATCAACAGTGTTTAAAAACCAAAGACTCATTCAATGGTACAGTTTGGGATTTTTGGTAGATTGTAATTTTTAAAAAAAAGCAACTTGATATGGGTCTCAGATATCAGTAAATGCCAGTTATGCTCTGTGTGATATTTCATGCATGGATTTTGATTTGATTTTGTGTTGCTTTAATAAAAGACGCTATCGCTTCATTTGCTATGGTTGTAATGACGTGTATTATTTTAAGATCGCAGATAAAAAAAAAAAGCCTTTTATTTAAAAAAAAAAAAAAAAATGGTAAAAACATATTTCGGCTCATAATTTGTTCTGTTTTTATACTTAAATTCACAGATACAGGAGATGGAAATAAGACTCCTATTGCACAGCAGTGTCACCCAGTCCAGGTTTTACTACCAGCTTGATCAGCCCCCCCAGTGTGTCTAGATAACAAGCTCAGGTGTGTCTGATTAAACTCCTAGTGAAACCAGGGATGGATCACACTGCTGTGCAATGGGGAGTCTTCATTTAAAAAGAAAACACAAACATCCTGGGACTTATGTTGTAGGTCACCTGGTCTGATTGTAGCTAGACCACTGGACTGGGTTGGAATCAGCAACAGCACTTCATCTAATTGTAGAACAGCCTTAATGGAATATAACCAAACTGGATAGCCTACAAAGCCTGGTTTCTAATCAAGTGGCATGTGCACGCACACACAGAAAGGAAGGTACAGAATTACACAGACACCAGTTTATTTCAGTAGATAAAGGCGTCTGCCAAACAAATACAAAATAAAATACATAAATAAAAATAAATTTCAAGGTATTGCACAGCTTTTTTTGAGGTTCCGAGTGTTATGGCATTTTTAAATTCGCATATAGTGACACCTGCTGGCTAAAGGATGTAATTGCACTTTTTTTTTTAAATAGAAAAAGTGTTAATTGCTATTCTTAATTTTTTTTAAAGTTATTTATCAGTTATTCACATGCCCTTTTTCCCTGCCCTACTCACACAGCGATTTTCAAACTGTCTCACAGAAGCAAACGGTTTTTACATTCGCAAATGATACTTTATTTTCTGTATTCATGTCACAATCAAAATATAATAAACTATAAAGCAGCATTCTTTTGGCATCCGTTTCTAATCTAGTCTCAATAAGTAACAAGGAATGTAAAAAACAACGTTTCCATGTACAATTTGAAATATAAACACTTTTTACTTGTATAGTATTTAAATATTTGGGAGACAAACGAGCCTATCAACAAAACATAAACAAAACAAAAAACATATTTTACATGCGCATTACTACACATTTATATATATATATTTTAATAAACATACTTTTGTTTTTAATATTTCTAATAAATGAAACTTAATATTAATATTACCAATTTAATTTGAAGAAATATCTTTGGCGCCAAAAAAAACCCCTTTACAGCCCCGGCCGCCCACCTTTTTAAACATATCCCTGCGCCCGATCATACAGTCCCATTAGTAACAAAAATAATAACATTAAACTCAGTCTGCAGGGAAACTATTCTGGAAATATTTAGTGGAAATTTAATTTAAGATTTAAAAAAAACGACGACGACGATAAAAATCGCGAATAAAAAGAAAAAAAAATACATATTTTTTTTGCCCACAGTCCGTATCCTTCCGCCGGACTTGCAAAGAGTCTCGCGACTCTCACAGTTTCCACTTCCGGTGTCGTGAGGCCGCCATCTTTGAGCCTGTGCAATAAAAAAATAATATAATAAATAAAATTAAAAATAATAAGTTATTTTAAAATTCACAAAAGGGATATACTCCGCTTTGAAGTCAGACGTCGCAGCCCAACGGCTTTCGCTCCCCGAGTTGTCGCGGTAAGTACAAATCTAGTCTAAATTAAACAAGACGAAACGAAAGTGTTTTGAAGTTATTATCGATTGTGTGTTTTTTTTAAAAAATTATTTTTAAAATTGTAAAAGAAACAGAAAGAAATGTGACATTCATAGCTGGAAATAGCCTACTTGGTATTTTTTTAAAATACTAATTAAAAAGTAAAGACAATTCTGCTCTAGACGAAAGTAAAAAAAAAACGTTATAATTTATTTATTATTATTATTATTTTTCGTGCGCGTTGCGGATACTCTCTCTAGTTGAATTTATATACAAGTTAACATCCTCTCGTTTTGAATCAGTTTTCTGACAATTTAGACACACACAATACCCACCCAGGTTCATAATTAATAAAGTAATTTTATGGTTTTTTTTTAATTTATTGACGGGACTTGTCTTGTCGGCGTGTGTGGCTTTTTTTTTTGTTGTCGAAGCAATTTTAATATTGCGGACCGGATGTGGAAGTAGTTTTTTTTTTTTTTTTTGTTAGTGTTTTAAATTGAAATTTCAGATCCGACTTCCCCCGGAACACCAGCGACTAAAACATTAGACAGTTTCCTGTCTTCCAGGTGACTTTAAAACCATTTATCAGTGGGCTTTTTGTGTCGAAATATATCTTTTTCTTCCCCCCTCACTGTCCACCAAAAATGTTTCGCTGTCTTTATAACTGGTAATAAAAACATGGCTGCTGTCTTGCCTTTCCCAGTTTCTCTCTCTCTGTGTCGGACTGGTCGCCGTGTTGGGAAGCATTTCTCGTCGGATTAATGTTTTAATGTTTCGCTGGCGACCAGGTCTTTACATTTTAATGTAATCTGTGTGTGTGTTCCTGTGGTATGACAATTCAAAATAAAAGCCGTTTGAAAAAAAACCCCCAAAAAATTAAAAGTTTGTTGTCGTTACTGTTATTTAATGTAACTTGATATTCAAATAATCACAGCGAGGTGATCAGAAATCCCCCAGGCCATTTTTATTTTTACTATTATTATTATTATTATTATTAATAATCTCCTTTATCTCTCTCTCTCTCTCTCTCTCTCTCTCTCTCTCTCTCTCTCTCTCTCTCTCTCTCTCTCTCTCTCTCTCTCTCTCTCTCTCTCTCTCTCTCTCTCTCTCTCTCTCTCTCTCTCTATATATATATATATATATATATATATATCGTTTCTTGGCATTAGTTCATGATTGGGGTCTCTGGATTTCATTAACAGAGAGCGCCATGGAAAATATGACATTACTGTGCCTGTACAAGATGACGTAATCAGAAAAACAGCACAGCGCTTGAGAAGGGTTTAATATATATATATATATATATAATGTAAATTACCCATGTCCCTTTCTCTAAACATAAGGCCAATCAAATACATACAGATGTCTCTTCAGCCCTGGTGCAATACAAACAGCTGCCCTGTTTTTGAGTTTTGAGTTTGTGATGTCATAATCAGATATCCCCAGAAGGCAGCCTCCAGTAGATTTTGAATGCTGGCTCTTCTGAGCGGTCTCTCCTGTTCACTTTCTAGGTGTCCTGATTCGGCAGCATTGCACAATGTACCAGCCCGAGCTTAGGATTTCTACATAGGCATCTGTTTAATAAAATAAAGCATCTCTCTCCTCTTCTCTTCTCTTCTCCTCTCTTCTCTCTCTCTCTCTCTCTCTCTCTCTCTCTCTCTCTCTCTCATAATTGCATCCTGAGCCATTTAAAAAAAAGGCCTATTACCACAGTAGTGATGTCAAATAGTGATAATTGCTCTATAAGAAGAAAATATACTTGAACTTTGACCCATTCGACTCATCGAGACTTTCAATTCAAACACAAAATGTCTCGTTTTCAATCACTCGACAACACCCACAGTGCGGAAATGTTCATTAATGAACAACTAAATGAGAATACGTTAAAAAAAAATATGATGTAAAGCTGGTACATTCGTATCACAGAGAAACGGATAACGACACAGAACGTCTGTACAGCGCTGAAACACGACGTTTAAAAAAAAAAACAACTACACTGCTGAACCTCGTCTTCTTTAATATCAGCATCACAAGGGTATCCGTGGATTATAAAAAATAAGAGATGGGCCTCTTCAGTGAGTCGCAGGAAAACAATTCCATCTCGGGTTTCTGTGACAGTTTATAAACTCCACCTTCGCTCTCGTAGTTTGCGACGTCACAGAAACCCTGGGTGGAATTATTTTCCTGTAACTCACTGAAGTTACAGATATAAGAGCAGTTATAAAATGCAGTAAAATCAGTAGTAAGGTAAGAGCAGATTTAAGCGACAGCTACAGTACGGTAATGGCTGTGTGTGTGCGCGCGTGCGCGTGTGTGTTTTACGCAGATGTCGTTGGTGGATTTGGGAAAGCGTTTGTTAGAAGCAGCTCGGAAAGGCCAGGACGATGAAGTCAGAACGCTCATGGCAAATGGCGCTCCCTTCACGACAGACTGGGTAAGTTTAAGGTCTTCTATGGCTGGTTTCACAGACCCTGGCTGGTGTTAATCCTGGATGACCTTGCCTTTTAAATAACCCCCAGTTTAGGGCTAGGAGTCCCGCGAGGGTCCAGCGTGGCTTCTGACAGCATACGTCAACACAGGTTCTCAAACCCTGGTCCTGGGGGACCCCCTGCTGTGTCTGCTGGTCTCCATATGGGATCCTTCAAGAAGCTGCTTGATGAGATTCTGGGATCAATAAGCTACTAACAACCAAACGAGCAAGATGGGCTGAATGGGGCCTCCTCTCGTTTGTAAACTTTCTTATGTTCTAACTGAGCTCTCAGTTACTGAACCACACCCTTCATTGAGTCTGAAAAAAAATTAATAATAAGCAAATGATCAGTTCAATTATTATTATTATTATTATTATTATTATTATTATTATTATTATTATTATTATTATTATTATTATTATTACTGTATTTATCTTGCTCTTAATTGTATTATTACTTGCACTGTGATTCTTGAAATGTATTTTTGGTTACGACTGTAAGTTGCCCTGGGTAAGGGCATCTGCTAAGAAATAAATATTATTATTATTATTATTATTATTATTATTATTAATTTCTTAGCAGATGCCCTTATCCAGGGCGTCTTACAAGATATCACATTATTTTTACGTACAATTTCCCATTTATACAGTTGGGTTTTTACTGGAGCAATCTAGGTAAAGTACCTTGCTCAAGGGTACAGCAGCAGTGTCCCCCACCTGGGATTGAACCCACGACCCTCCAGTCAAGAGTCCAGAGCCCCTAACCACTACTCCACAATGCTGCAATTAAGGGTCTATTTCAGTAATTGAGAGCTTTTGAGAGACACACAGAGGGCTCTCAGGATTTGAGAAACCCTGCGTTAACATACCGGGACCTTGAAGTCCCCCCAGGGCTGAAAGGGTAGGCAGTGATTTATACGATCTCTCTCCTTCCTTTCTTTCTTTCTCTCTCTCAGCTAGGAACGTCTCCCCTCCATCTAGCAGCTCAATATGGGCACTACTCCACAGCAGAGGTGCTGCTCAGAGCCGGTGTCAGTAGGGACGCCCGAACCAAAGTGGACCGGACCCCCTTACACATGGCAGCGTCGGCGGGCCACTCTGGGATCGTGGAGCTGCTGATCAGGGTAAGGGTGGCACTGCCGCTGCATCTATACCACGTTTCAGTTTTTGAATTCTTGCGGATAAGAGAAGGAACTGTATGATAAAAAGGGGGCGTTTGTTTGAATATGCGGCATTTACGTTTTTTGTTTAAATGTATGCTTTACCAGACCTCTCTGTGCTTTACAATGCTTCCCTATGCTTTACCAGACCTCTCTGTGCTTTACAATGCTTCCCTATGCTTTACCAGACCTCTCTGTGCTTTACAATGCTTCCCTATGCTTTACCAGACCTCTCTGTGCTTTACAATGCTTCCCTATGCTTTACCAGACCTCTCTGTGCTTTACAATGCTTCCCTATGCTTTACCAGACCTCTCTGTGCTTTACAATGCTTCCCTATGCTTTACCAGACCTCTCTGTGCTTTACAATGCTTCCCTATGCTTTACCAGACCTCTCTGTGCTTTACAATGCCTCCCTATGCTTTACTATACCTCTCTGCTTTACAATGCTTGCCTATGCTTTACCAGACCTCTCTGTGCTTTACAATGCTTCCCTATGCTTTACCAGACCTCTCTGTGCTTTACAATGCCTCCCTATGCTTTACTATACCTCTCTGCTTTACAATGCTTGCCTATGCTTTACCAGACCTCTCTGTGCTTTACAATGCTTCCATATGCTTTTTCTAAGGGAGCCGGTAACTGTAAAAGCACCAGGGGATCCTGTATATTATTATTATTATTATTATTATTTATTTGGCAGATGTCTTTATCCCAGGCGACTCACACAGGTGTTACAGGGCAGCACAGGTTTACAATGCAAGCTTAATATTTAAATACAGTGTAGTTTACAGTAAGTGCAAATAACACTACTAGAATACAATATGAACTAGGATGCTGTGTATAATAATAACACTACTAGAATACAATATGAACTAGGATGCTATGTATAATAATAACACTGCTAGAATACAATATGAACTAGGATGCTATGTATAATAATAACACTACTAGAATACAATATGAACTAGGATGCTATGTATAATAATAACACTACTAGAATACAATATGAACTAGGATGCTATGTATAATAATAGCACTACTAGAATACAATCTGAACTAGGATGCTATGTATAATAATAACACTACTAGAATACAATCTGAACTAGGATGCTATGTATAATAATAACACTACTAGAATACAATATGAACTAGGATGCTATGTATAATAATAACACTGCTAGAATACAATATGAACTAGGATGCTATGTATAATAATAACACTACTAGAATACAATATGAACTAGGATGCTATGTATAATAATAGCACTACTAGAATACAATCTGAACTAGGATGCTATGTATAATAATAACACTACTAGAATCCAATATGAACTAGGATGCTATGTATAATAATAACACTACTAGAATACAATATGAACTAGGATGCTGTGTATAATAATAACACTACTAGAATACAATCCGAACTAGGATGCTGTGTATAATAATAACACTACTAGAATACAATATGAACTAGGATGCTATGTATAATAATATTATCCTCCCTCCATTCGTTTTGCATTTCCTCCAGAACGGAGCAGACATCAACGCCAAAGACATGCTGAAGATGACGGCTCTTCACTGGGCAGCCGATCACGGGCACAGGGAGTCAGCCGAGCTGCTGGTGAAGTACGGGGCCGACGTTCACGTGCTGAGCAAATTCGACAAGACCCCCTTCGACATCTCTGCCGACAACCACAACACGGAGCTGATGCTGCTGCTGCAGGTAGGGGGCGCCGCTGTGCCTGTACACCTGCTATTCAGTCGTTGTTATTATTATTATTATTATTATTATTATTATTATTATTATTATTATTTAGCAGACATTGTTATTTAGACTAGGGGGGTGAGCTGTGCTTCAACAACTGCTGCTGCTGCAGAGTCACTTCCAATAGGACCTTGTTTGTTTTACGTCTCATCTGAAGGACGGAGCACAAGGAGGTTCAGTGACTTGCTCAGGTTCACACACACACAGGTAGTCAGTGGCTGAGCTGGGATTTGAACCAGGAACCTCCTGGTACCAAGCCCCTTTTTTTTACCACTTCACCCCCCTTAAGCCTCCTGTAACTCCTGCACTTGAACCTGTGCCGAAGACCCCCCTGCAACCCCCCAGCCTTCTGTCTTGTGATCTCCGCTTGAATCCCAGCGGTGTTCTCTGTTACAATCTCATTTTGTAGTTTTTTTATTTGATTTACATGATGTTAAGTAAAATGATGTTTTTTTTATTTTTATATTTTCTTTAGGACGGAATGCAGAACCAGCTGGACTTGAACCCGGATCGCTCGGTCCCGGTCAGCAATGCCGTGACCCTCTCCACCCCGCAGTTCATCTTCTCGTCGGGAGGGGTGCTGAACCTCTCCGATCTCGTCTCCTCCGCCACCACAAAGACTACCTCAGGTACCTCAAGCGGTAGTATTGCGAGGGAATTATTCATTAATGTTATTATTAATGTTAATGAGTCATTTAGCAGACGCTTTTTATCCAAAGCGACTTACAGAGACTAGGGGGGTGAGCTATGCTTCATCAACAACTGCTGCTGCTGCTGCAGAGTCACTTCCAATAGTTTGTTTTACGTCTCATCTGAAGGACGGGTGACGGGATGAATGTGGGTGTTTTTGAATATACGCTTTTCAAAAAAATTAATATTTTTTCCCCCCAGTCCAGGTTTTACTACCAGCATTTTTGCAAGTGAAGTCTAAATGCAAAATGTAATCAGGTTGCATAAATAGATACAGCTTGCATTCGTATATATACACACTTCATGGGTTAAACTCACAGTAAACCCAGAAATGGCTCAAACTGCTATGCAATGGGAGTTTTTGTTCATTTATTTATTTGTCAGACTCCTTTCTCCCAGGCGACTCACACAGGTGTTACAGGGCAGCACAGGGTTGCAATGCAAGCTTCATATTTAAACACAGTGTAGCTTACAGTAAGTGCAAATAATTTCCATCCCTGACTTTGAATGGGATTTAATAGAAAAGTATAATTGGTGACGGATTGCAGTAATATACGGGTTCTCTGTGCCTGTATAGATAGATAGGAAAGGCTTTTTGAGACTCTTTCTTAAAAAATAAATTTATGCTTTCAGGTGAAACGACAGTCTCTTCAACCTCTGTGCTGGCAACACTAGCAGCTCTGGCAGAAGCATCAGGGCCAATGTCAAATTCAAACAGATCAGGTACGAAAAACTAGGGGAGGCTTGCTGGTCCAGCGATTGGGGGGGGGGGGGACAAAAAACAAAGGGCTTGCTACCAGGAGGCTCCCAGTGGTTCAAATCCCGGCTCAACCACTGACTCCCTGTGTGTGTGAGAGCCTGAGGAAGTCGCTGAACCTCCTTGTGCTTCGTCCTTCGGACGAGACGTAAAACAAACAAGGTCCTATTGGAAGTGACTCTGCAGCAGCAGCAGCAGTTGTTGATGATGGATAGTTCACCCCCTAGTCTCTGTAAGTCGCTCTGGATAAAAGCGTCTGCTCCATGACTAAATGACTCCTTTGTAGTAATAACTTGCTGGTCGCTCCCTCCCTCCAGGTGAGTCGGAGGAGGTGATTACAGCCGACTCGGTGGATTCCGCGATACAGCAGATGGTGAGCGGCGGAGGTCAGCGGGTCATCACCATAGTAACAGACCAGCACGGCAACCTGCAGACCAGCGGGCTCGGGCAGCAGTTCATAGTGACCATGCAGGACGGGCAGCAAGGTGAGCAGGACAGTCCTGTCTGCTGTACCCTTCCATCTAACTGTCAGTCTGTCTGTCTATCTATCTATCTATCTAGCTAATCTCAGTATACTGTATATTCATAAATCCTACCTGCTGTACCCTTCCATTGTTATATATATCTATCTATCTGTCTGTCTGTCTATCTATCTATCTATCTATCTGTCTGTCTGTCTGTCTATCTATCTAGCTAATCTCAGTATACTGTATATTCATAAATCCTACCTGCTGTACCCTTCCTTTGGTTATGTCTGTGTCTGTCTGTCTGTCTGTGTCTATCTATTGCTCTATCTAATCTCAGTATACTGTATATATTCATTCATAAATCCTACCTGCTGTACCCTTCCATTGTTATATCTATCTATCTATCTATCTATCTATCTCTCTCTCTATCTATCTATCTATCTATCTATCTAATCTCAGTATACTGTATATATACACATTCATATATCCTACCTGCTGTACCCTTCCATTGGTTATATCTATCTGTCTATACAGGGTGATTACAAAGTAAGTTTACCACATCAACGCACCATATCATTGCTGTGGTAAAGTTACTTTCTAATCGCCCTGTGTGTAATAGTGTGCAAATGTATTGGAGCACCCCATTGAAACTGCTGTTGAGCAGGAGTGTGATTCCCCTCCCTGTGCTTGTGTGTCCGTTTCCAGTGCTGACCCTCCCGGCCGGTCACATCACGGAGGAGGAGGTGGTGGAGGAGGTCCAGCCCGTCCCGGCCAAGAAGAGGAGACTGGAAGCGGTGCTGAATCACACGCCAATCAACGACACGGTCAGCACGGTCACCCCACACCAACGCGTGGTCATAGGAGCTGGCTGAGCTCAAAAACTCAAGCGAGGTCTTAAAAACACCCCAGTGATTCAGCAGGCGGGGGGGGGGGTGGGGGGTGTGTCCAGTGGTTAGAGAAAAGGGGTCTTAATACCAGGAGGTTCAAATCCCAGCTCAGCCACTGACTCCCTGTGTGTGTGTGTGTGTGTGTGTGTGTGTGTGTGACCATGAGCAAGTCACTGAACCTCCTTGCGCTCCGTCCTTCGGATGAGACGTAAAACAAACAAGATCCTATTGGAAGTGACTCTGCAGCAGCAGCAGCAGTTGTTGATGATGCATAGTTCACCCCCCTAGTCTCTGTAAGTCACTTTGGATAGAAGCATCTGCTAAATGACTCATTATTATTATTATTATTATTATTATTATTAATAATAATAATAATAATAATAATAATAATAATAATAATAATAATAATGGCTAGGGTACCCCTGGGTAACACGTTCTGTACCCCCGCCACTCCCTGTGTGAAGAAGTGTCTCCCTCCTTCTGTTTTGTGATCTCTTGCAGAGTTCTCTGTTAAAAGTGGTTGCAGCTGACTTCTTTTCTGACTTCTTTTCAACGTGCTTCCGTTTCAATGTATAATTCTCAAGCCTTGCCTTTTGCACACTTGTTTAGTTTTTTTCACTTTGTGGCCCCAGGCAGGTCCAGCACAGGTACATCTCAAGAGCGCAGCACGAATACAGAGAGAGACCTGAGTAGAGCAGACTCAATAAAATACCAGTACAACAGTAAAATAATACATGTGATGTCATGCACAACATAGCTAATGATGTACCAATCTCCTCTTCCTTTCTATTTAAACCTTCATCCGTCGTGGTATTGACTGTGTGTGTGTGTGTGTGTGTGTGTGTGTATATATATATATATATATAGACACACACACACACAATTACAGGTAATTGGGATATGCAAATGTTAAAAACCAATCAAATCACGTGCGTCGCCAAAAAAAAAAAAAAAAAGGCTTCTGCATTCACTGCATTTTAAAGTCAAGAGCACAGCAGCTGCCCTAATATGTGTGCATGTGTTTGTGCACGACTCTGCTGTCGCGTAACCCTCTCTAACCCTGGTGTGCGTTTTGCCGTCTCTTTACAGCAGCTTCAGCCTCAGACAGAGGCCCAGAAAGACCGCTCGGAGAGGAAGGAGCTTCAGAAGCAGCTGCATGCGGCGAACTGCCAGGCGCAGGAGTACCGACAGCAGCTCCTGAGGAAGGAGCAGGAGGCGGAACAGTACCGGCTCAAACTGGAGGCCATGGTCCAGGTGCAGAGCAACGGGAACACAGCGGAGGGGAAGCGGGAGGAGGAGGAGGAGGAGGACGAGGAGGGGGCGGGGCTAGGGGTGCAGGAGGAGGAAGTGGTCACCGGCCTCCCCGAGGGAGCCATCGTCATCAAGGCAGAGGAGCTGGAACAGGAAGAGGAAGTGACGCTTTAGTTTCATGGAAAGGAAGTTGTTGACTTTAGCATCACTCCCTCCGCTAACATCAAAAGGGACCCCGTTTTCTGCTTTGTAAACGGGAGAACAACCTGGAACAAAAAAAAAAAAAAAAAGTTCAGGAGGGAAAGATGGAAGGGCCTTTTAAACCAGCCTCCTTAAAAAAAATAAAATGTAAAAATCGCTTATAACCACCACTGCAGACATCTCTGGAGTCGGCCGACCCCGTGATGACTGAAGCCTTGATTAAGCCCCTGTCCAATTTTGCACCAGCGTCCTGTTCCGATTTCACAGTCTTGTTTGCCTTCCGTGTGTGTCTCCTTGTAGCTTCATAATGTGTCCAGTACCCTTCTACACTGGCTCCTCCCTTGAGAAACAAATTATTGTTATTTAGCAGACGCTTTTATCCAGAGCGACTTGGAGACTGGGGGGTGAACTCTGCATCATCAACAACTGCTGCAGAGTCACTTCCAACAGGACCTCGTTTTCTTTTACGTCTCATCTGAAGGACGGAGCACAAGGAGGTTCAGTGACTTGCTCAGGGTCACACACACACAGGGAGTCAGTGGCTGAGCTGGGATTTGAACCTCCTGGTATCAAGCCCCCTTTAACCGCTGGACCCCCAAGCCTCTACTAACGCACACATTCATGTGTGGAAGGTAAATGCTGATGAGAAGGCCCTTTCGGATTGAAGACACTGTTCTGTGCTTGTTTGGATTCAGATGTGGATGGGGATGGTTAATTTGAAGGGGTTTATGCAGTACAGAGGAGGTGAGACTACAGTACTATTACTGCAGTGTGTGGCTGCAGATCTATGCAGTGCTACAGTAGCCTGTGGCGTGTGTTTTTTTTATTTCAAACCTCAGGACCCAACTCTCATCGTTTCACAGCTGTGATGAAAACATCAAGAAGATGATTTTAAAACTGAAGGTAGGGTAAAAAAAAATCAAACCTTTTTTTTCAATGTGAAAAAACAAACAAACACTGAAACCATTTTTTTTTCTGTTTTTCACGGTTTGACGTGAATATTTTGGAGAGGTTAAAAAAAAGTTTTTTTTATTTTTTAATACAGACTTTACAGATACAAACTTATGTGATTTATAATTTTTTTTGGGGGGGGGGGGGTTGTAATATTTTGTAATCATTTTAAGACTGGGCAACTTGCTTTATAATGTCAAGATGGATGCTTTCAGTTTGACCTTTCAATTACTGGGTTGCAGTTGCTTAAATGGACCAGCAGGTGGCACTACACATTAATAAAGGGCAAAGCTGGTTTTCATTGAAGTTACATTGAAGACGCGAGATCTTTTGAAGGCGCAGTGAAAAAAAAATATATAAAAAAAATTATATATATATATATATAATTTTTTTTTTTTTCTTTAATCTGAGCAAAACACTATCAGGGATCGTCTTCCAGACTTTTTTTTTTATCAAAAAAATTAAATAAAAAAAAAAACAATGCAAAATGTTTCAAATGTAAAATACCAGTTTTGTAAGAAAATGTAAAACTTTGTACTTTTTTTTTTTTTTTTTTTAAAACAATATTTTTTTTTTTAGATGACAAATAAATATGCATTCATTCTCATAAAAACAAAACAAACCAAAAAAAAAATTCATTCATTTTTTTCTTTCTGTTGTGCTGGTTCACCTGGTCGTAAACACCCTGACCCTGTGTTAGGTTCTCATAGCAAGTTACCAGGGTGGGGGTCGGTTTCCTTGTTTTTCAATTCAAATTTAAAATCAGTTCCCTTTTAATTGATTTCAGCACATCGCTGATGAGAATTGCAACGGAGCCGCGTTCTGTTAAAATGAGCTTCTCTCAACAGCGGCTGAGCGTGACTTCAACTGAAGCCGCTGTTTGTGAGTCACTAAAACCGGCTTTGAGTGAAATTAGTCGAACAATCACAGCGATTTTATTAAGTCTCTAAAATATCAATTCCGATTCCATCGAGGGAACTGGAATTGGAAATTGATTTTAAAAAGGGACAGGAATCAAAAACCAGGAATTGACCCCCAACAGCCCTGCTAGTTACTCCAAACTGACAGTAGTTTTTATTTATGTCTGAAACAAAACAAAACAAAACAAAATTTTAAAAACGAATAAGAAATAATTTCAACTCTAAGCATAACGTGGGAGTTGTTTTATTTCTGGTTTGTGCTGTCTTTTTAAAAGAAAAGAAAAAAAATTGCGCTAATGACATTTGAGTAAATAACTTTACCAGTATACCAGTAGTTGAAATTACTTCTGCTGTGCTGGGGCAGGCAATCCCAGAATACTTCTATCATTATTAAAATCATACAAAGATCTTGTTTAAAGTGTACTGAATGCCCTCTGGAGAACTGATGCCTGCTGTGTTTTTGTGTAATAGAGGTTTATAATCTTCATATTGAGTGGGAGAACAGTTTATCTCTGCTGTGTGTGTGGATATATAAAATGAATCATTTACTTAGGAGACAATGGGTTTATATAGTTGTTTGAGTATATTCCCTTTGACAGCCTCCCTCTGCTCTGTGCTGGTGGAGCAGAGAAAGAGAAAGGGAGGCTCTTCTACTCTCTGAACAGCCTCCCTCTGCTCTGTGCTGGTGGAGCAGAGAAAGAGAAAGGGAGGCTCTTATACTCTCTGAACAGCCTCCCTCTGCTCTGTGCTGGTGGAGCAGAGAAAGAGAAAGGGAGGCTCTTATAATCTCTGCACAGCCTCCCTCTGCTCTGTGCTGGCGGAGCAGAGAAAGAGAAAGGGAGGCTCTTCTACTCTCTGAACAGCCTCCCTCTGCTCTGTGCTGGTGGAGCAGAGAAAGAGAAAGGGAGGCTCTTATACTCTCTGAACAGCCTCCCTCTGCCCTGTGCTGGTGGAGCAGAGAAAGAGAAAGGGAGGCTCTTATACTCTCTGTATCTGTTCTGGCTCTTAACGTTTTCGGTTTGGCACTGGCAACACGGAAAAATAATAATAATAATAATTTTGGATCCTTGCTAGAAAAAAAAAAAAAAAGTCACATAATTTCACGTTGAATTATTTATTGTTCACATTTCCAATATCAGAGAAGCCTGCTTTGGTTGTTGTTGTTGTTTTTTTTAAATTTTGTTTTGTGATAGGTGAGCCGGCCTTTGGCTTTCCTATTGCTGCTCTTCCCGGATTGCGTTTCCACCACACCAACAGAGGAGAGGGGGGGCGTGAGAGATTTTAATTTGCCATTCTCTTCCCCACCCACCACCCTCTCAGTCCCCAGAGTTGATGGGGGGGGGGTTATTGATCTGGGTGAATCAGAAGCGATGTGACTGATTTGTCTGCTCTG
The DNA here is from genome assembly GCF_902713425.1 of Acipenser ruthenus. Classification (NCBI taxonomy): domain Eukaryota; kingdom Metazoa; phylum Chordata; class Actinopteri; order Acipenseriformes; family Acipenseridae; genus Acipenser; species Acipenser ruthenus. The sequence goes on from NW_026708228.1 coordinate 43,754, forward strand.
GTCTCTGAGCTGCAGAGTAAAACTAAATGGAAAAGGAGCTGTCAAACCAAGCGAGGGGGAGATTTTAATAAAGACAAATGACAAAGGGATCCTGCCTGCCCCTGCCCATCCACCTGATCTCCCTGCCCCATTAATACAGATCTCTCCTGGTTTGTTCCATCTAAACCCTAAGCACAGGAGCTTGTGTGGTAAAGGCAGGACGCATGCAGGAGTCATGCAGTCGGGAGAGCGTGGCTTTGAGTCCTGGCTGTGTCGAGTTTGCTGATCTCGGCTGCAGGATCCCTGGAGGGCCCTGGCTTTGGTAAGGTTTTCATATTGATGGCTTTAAAAAGTATCTCCTGATTTTAGTATTAAAGGATATCGCTGCCCTCTCTCGTACTTAAGAGATCACGTTTTAACACCGTGCAGCTGTGGACAAAGGTTTTGCATCGCCTTGAATTTTAGGATTGAGACCAAAAAAAAAAAAATTAACTACAAAATGATTTCGCAAAAGTCTACCAGAAGGAAGCCATAATAGCAGCACAGTAGTATTTAGATTTCGAAATGTTACATTTTTTCAAATTGTTGTCAGTTTTTCATTAAGTATATGGAAAACTATACAAAGTGGCGGTGTGTGATTCAGTCTGTTAACGTGACATTGTTCAGCAGGTTTCATTCGACCTTAGGAAGCAAAATTAGTTCATTCTCTATAGGGGAGGGGGGGGGGACTTTTACATTATCTATACAATTGTCTAGACATTGTATTTTTATACCGAAGTCATTGTATTTTTTATCTTGCTCTTAATTGTATTATTACTTGTACTGTGATTCTTGAAATGTATTTTTGTTTACGAATGTAAGTCGCCCTGGATAAGGGCGTCTGCTAATAATAATAATAATAATAATAATAATAATAATCTCTAAAGTTTTGATGAGAAGTATACTCTGCTCTCTGTGCCGTCGGTCTCTTAAGTTTATTATCCGTCTGTCTCACCCTCCTGGATTGCTGTAAGACTCCAGTCCACCTCTCGCTTCCTCCATTTCCTTTGTAGGATGATATTATATATATTTATATATATATACACAATAATGATAGTGGCTGCACCTGTTTGTCCATTTCTTATTATGACAGTGCAAGACTAGCATTATAACAAGGCCCATTCAATTCAATTCAGTTCAATTCAATTCAATTCAATGCAGTTCAGTGAGGTTTTAGTTCTGGTCTGGTCTGTAATAGTGATTTCTGAAAAGCACTACCCTCCCTTTTTATCTCGTCTCCTTTTTCTGTTTCTTCTCTTTGTCTTGTGTAAAGGTCAGTCGTGCCTTGTCTGCGATTTGCCCTTTTCGTTTTTTTTTCCCCTTCTTTTGTATCTGTCTTTGACGGCAGCAGGCTAATGTCAACATCAGCGATGCCCAAAGGTTTCCATGGAAACGGAGGTAATGTGAAAACGGAGGGTGAGCCAAGCGATTCACTTTAACCTTTTTGTTGTCAGCAGGTATTAAATGAATATATATGTTCATTAATGATCAACAAAATGAGATATTACATAAAATGATGTAAAGCTGGTACATTCGTATCACAGAGAAACTAAACGGATAACGACACAGAACGCCTGTACAGCGCTGAAACACGACGTTTAAAAAAAAAAGAGAAAACCCAACTGTACTGCTGAACCTCGTCTTCTTTAATATCAGCATCACAAGGGTATCCGTGGATTATAAAAAATAAGAGACGGGTCTCTTCAGTGAGTCGCAGGAAAACAATTCCATCTCGGGGTTCTGTGACAGTTTAGAAATTCCACCTTCTCTCTCGTAGTTTATGATGTCACAGAAACCCTGGATGGAATTATTTTCCTGTAACTCACTGAAGCCCATCTATTATATATATAAATGTAAGATTCACTGCAATGATTTTTAGTCCCATGTACTTTTAGTTGAGATAACTTGTAATAATTTTCAGACTCCCACAGCGCTTCATCTTTGTCTAACAAGTGTAAACAGGGCAGTGTAAGGCAGGACTCCCCAACCCCGGTCCTGGGGGTACCCCCTGTGTGTGTCTGCTGGTTTTCATCCCAGCTGAGCTCTCCATCACTGAACCAGACCCTTCATTGAACTGATCATTAGCTTCATTTTTTTGACTTGTTTTCAGCTCTTAAACAGTTGCAGATTCCAAGCCAGCTGTAACATTTTTATAAGTAACTTGAACTCTGCAACTTTTTTTTTAGGGGCCCGAGAACAATTAAAAAGGTCTAATTAAGCAAACGATCAGTACAATTAAAGGTCTAGTTTATTAATTGAGAGCCAGCAGGCACAGGGGGTCCCCAGGACCGGGGTTGGGAGTCACTGGTATAAGGCATAGAGTGAGTGAGGGAGGCTACATCAATTCAAACATCTCTCTCTTCCTGGTTAAATGAAAGGTACTGCACAGTAATAGACAGGGTTGTGGAATAGTGCCTGTGTGGCTGTGGCCAAAAGTTTTGCATCACCTAGAATTCTCATCACATAGCAGGCTGTGTGGTCCAGTGGTTAAAGAAACAGGCTTGTAACCAGGAGGTCCCCGGTTCAAATCCCACACAATCATTGTGTGACCCTGAGCAAGTCACTTAACCTCCTTGTGCTCCGTCTTTCGGGTGACTCTGCAGCTGATGCATAGTTCACACACCCTAGTCTCTGTAAGTCGCCTTGGATAAAGGCGTCTGCTAAATAAACAAATAATAATAATTTTAGGATTGAGACATCATTAAAAAAAATAACTATATGAACATCATTTATATCTTTTACTTCACGTCACGTAATCAGATAAACTACAAAAAAGTCTACCAGGAAGCCAGTGCAGCGATATTTCATGTTAGATTTCAAAATGTCACATTTTTGTCAGTTTTTTTGTTAAGTATACGGGGAAAACTATACAAAGAGGCGGTGTGCGATTGCCACTGGACCTCTCTGCCTCCAAATATATATAAAGAACATAATTTAGATGTTTTATTTAACATCATGTAAGCAAAGAAACTACCAAATGAAATCGCTAAAAAAAAGAGAGTCCATAGTAGTTAGTAAAATATTAGATTAGGGTTTGGGTTTTGTCCGTTTATCTATAAGTATATGGGGGAAAACTACAAAGCAGTGGTGTGCAATTCAATATGTTAACGTGACATTATTCAGCAGGTTTCATTCGACTCTATAAAGCAAAATTAGTTCATTCTACAGGAGGGTGATGCAAAACTTTGGGCCAGAGCTGTAGGACCAGGGCAAACAACAGCTAGGCCTGATAGTCCGTACCGTTCCTAATAAAGTGGCCAGGCATATGAAAATAAAATAAGTAGCTCTCAGGCTCTCAAGAGTCTGAAGTTCACAAAAGCGGTTGACTTTAACCGTCGCGACGGAACGGTTGACAGCCGTTCCTTTTTTGTCCCTCATGCGATCCGGTAGTCGAAGGTGTCTTTGTCCATGTAGTCGGTCCATGTGGTGGACGGCATGCTGCGGTAAGGGTCCAGCAGGATCCGGAAACAGCGAACGATGAGCAGCCCCAGGAAGAAGAAGAGGAAGAGGACGAAGACGAAGGCCGCCTTCTGCTCCAGCGTCATCGATGAGGTCACGGGGAGGGCGGAGCCAGACGCCGACACTGTGCTGCTGAGGACGTCGTCCGCCATCTTGGCTGGGGCACGGCCGCGCGGTCCTGGCTGGGTTAGGCGGACATCTTTGGCGGGGCCCTGGCTGGCGCGGGTCTACCCGCAACTGTGAGAAATAAGAAACGTCAAGAAACTGCTTTCAACTGCTAGCTGACCTTAATGTCTTCAAAGAGAGCGATTTTGAGTTTATAGTTCGGAGACGAAAGGCATTGAACCGTGGAAGACATTTGTCGTTTTTAATTGATCGCGTTTTTCTTTTAGTTTTTTTTTTTAATTTAAAAAAAAAAGAAACCTTGACAAACTTAATTGTCTTCATATGCCACGATTAAAGACTAGCTTCTAATGTAGCTTCATGTTTTTTTAATTTCCTCCCTAGTCTATGAAATAAATAGTAAATATCATCACAAAATGTTTAAAGCACAGCTGTGGTCTTTAATAGAGCTCTCAGAATCACTGTCAACCTACGAGTACAGCGGGCACACCAGAGTGTAAACGCTAACATGTCCCCCCCCACCTTCCCCCCTGCAACACTGCCTCTAGTTGATGGAAGAAGTGCAACATTTGTTCTAAATGATTTATTTGGGGGGGGGAGTAATTTAATGGTTACACCTCCCAAGTACAGCAGGTACACCAGAGTGTAACCATTAACCTGTCCCCCATGCAACACCACTAGTGGATATACAAGTTAGAAAATCATGTTTGTTCTGTGACGTATTTCTTACTAAAGGGCATTGATATTTTATAAAGCAGTAAAGGAAATGGTTAGACATAATTCTGAAAGCTCTAAACTTTTTTTTTTTTAAATGATACGATCCAGATATATTACAAAGTACAGAAGACTTCATTAGTTAAGAGATTTCCCAGCCGAAACACACAAAAAAAGCAATCAGCCAAAACCTGCCCTTTTCACTGTGTTCAGTTATTAATCAAAGGCAATTCATCTCTGAAGTTTTGCTCTGATGTTTGCTTTATTTTTTTCCCCCTGGTCAAAATATTAATCATCCCAGAATGGTGTGTGCTTCAGCATATCCATCAGGGATCGCAGCCTGAGAGAGCGGGCGGAAAGTAATTACTCACCCAAAAAAAAAAAAAAAATTAAGGGATCATCTACAGAGGACACAGCTTTGCTTTCAAGACCTATATGTGACGCATCGTCAACATGATTTTTTTTTCATGTTTTTATTACGTATGACTCTTCCATCGTGTGTGTGAAACCTCCCTGAATAATTCTTCTTACTGGGAACCAGTGAAACCGGATTCTGCCGTTACTGGGAAGTCTGGTAAGGTGGTCAACATGAAACTGAAACACGTCAGTCTGCTGAAGCATCTGCTCTTACGTCACAAGTTAATGATGACCACACCCCCAACCCCCCAATCTCTCACAGCAGAAGCAATGGCAATACAGAACATTGCAAATCGATTGTATAGTCTGTCTGTCTGTCTGTCTGTCTATCTGTGTGTCTGTGTGTCTATCTGTCTGTCTGTGTATCTATCTGTCTGCCTGTGTATCTATCTGTCTGTCTGTCTGTGTATCTATCTGTCTGCCTGTCTGTATCTATCTGTCTGTCTGTGTATCTATCTGTCTGTCTGTCTGTGTATCTACTATCTGTCTGCCTGTCTGTATCTGTCTGTCTGTGTATCTATCTGTCTGTCTGTATCTATCTGTCTGTCTGTCTGTGTATCTGTCTGTGTATCTCTGTCTGTCTGTCTATCTGTGTGTCTGTGTGTCTATCTGTCTGTCTGTGTATCTATCTGTCTGTCTGTCTGTGTATCTACTATCTGTCTGCCTGTCTGTATCTGTCTGTCTGTGTATCTATCTGTCTGTCTGTATCTATCTGTCTGTCTGTCTGTGTATCTGTCTGTGTATCTCTGTCTGTCTGTGTGTCTATCTGTCTGTCTGTGTATCTATCTGTCTGTCTGTCTGTGTATCTACTATCTGTCTGCCTGTCTGTATCTGTCTGTCTGTGTATCTATCTGTATCTATCTGTCTGTCTGTCTGTGTATCTGTCTGTGTATCTCTGTCTGTCTGTCTGTCTGTGTATCTATCTATCTGTCTGTCTGTCTGTCTGTCTGTATCTATCAATCTGTCTGTGTATCTGTCTGTCTGTCTGTCTGTGTATCTATCTGTCTGTCTGTCTGTGTATCTATCTGTCTGTCTGTCTGTATCTATCAATCTGTCTGTGTATCTGTCTGTCTGTCTGTCTGTGTATATATCTAACTAACTATCTCTATCTATCTATCTCTCTATCTAATAGATAGCGCGACAGGTGTCAATTTGGATCACAGTGCAATACGCACACATACGCACAAACACGCATACATTTGTAACATTTTTTTAAAAATATATTTTAGATTCCTTGTGTGTTTTCCTCTTGCTTGGAAATAAAGTAATTCACAAAAACCGTGCAATCATTTGACTCCTGCCTACCGACCAAGTCTACACATAAAGCCCAGACCACCTATTAAGAGCAGCGAGTAGGGGGGCTGGTATTAAATCTCTCTATGCGGATGCGTTCTGAAACCCCCACGGAAGGCTGCGTTACTTACCTGTGCGGTGTGTCAAACACAGACAGATCCACAAAGCGCTGCGATTCTGTCACTCGGCAGTCCACTCGCTAAAATGCCACGCAAGGAAAAAACAAACAAACACTTTTTCTACTTTGGCTCAGCTTAAAAAAAACGTGACCAAGCTCTTTTCGAAGATACTTCTTTGTATCAAATCTCTCGGTGTTATTAATTTATAGACGCTCTCTCTCCTCACCATCACCCCCTCTCTCTCCTCCCACACCCCTCTATTAGCACGGAGATGTTCAGAGCGCTGCGTCTCGTCGCCAGTGGCAACCAGTTGCTATGCCAACCCCGTCGAGGTAATTCATTCTCAGTTTGGTACTGACCAAACTTCCTCAAAACCGGAATTGTTTTTTCAATCTCTTTCCCAGTTGCACACGGCTTCCTAGTTGTTTTTTTTTTTTTCTTCTGTTTATATAAATCCAGTTATTTTCCTGCCCCCCCAGTATAGCTGGTCTGGAATTTCCTGGAACAAACAGCCTTCTGTTCGAATCGGGGGGGCACGATGACCTCTGAACCCTGCCAGCCCCACCGACTCTGTGTCTATAAATAACTAAATAAGCTCTAATTTGATGCTGCCCCTATAAAAGTTTACCCCGCTATTTTTGGACTTCACCGCTTCCCTATGCTTTACCAGACCTCTCTGTGCTTTACAATGCTTCCCTATGCTTTACCATACCTCTCTGTGCTTTACAATGCTTCCCTATACTTTACCAGACCTCTCTGTGCTTTACAATGCTTCCCTATGCTTTACCAGACCTCTCTGTGCTTTACAATGCTTCCCTATGCTTTACCAGACCTCTCTGTGCTTTACAATGCTTCCCTATGCTTTACCAGACCTCTCTGTGCTTTACAATGCTTCCCTATGCTTTACCAGACCTCTCTGTGCTTTACAATGCTTCCCTATGCTTTACCAGACCTCTCTGTGCTTTACAATGCTTCCCTATGCTTTACCAGACCTCTCTGTGCTTTACAATGCTTCCCTATGCTTTACCAGACCTCTCTGTGCTTTACAATGCTTCCCTATGCTTTACCAGACCTCTCTGTGCTTTGCAATGCTTCCCTATGCTTTACAAGACCTCTCTGTGCTTTGCAATGCTTCCCTATGCTTTACCAGACTTTGCTGAGAATACAGACCCTTTTAAACTTTCAAAGGCGTTTCTGAATGAAGCTCTGTCTCGTTTCTTACGAGCAGTTTAGGAAATGGTATTCTTGTGAGGCACCTTCGCATTCAGAGCCAGCGTTGTTTACTAATGAGAAAAAAAAAGATGCTGGGAAGCCAGGAGCTGAAAAGCAGCCAGGAATTGGATTGTACAAAGAGTTTGTGAACATTTTTGGTCACGCTAACGATGCATTAAATCCGTTTTCAAGGTATGGAGCGCTTCATAGCCGGCGTGAAATGCTGGTTTCTGCTGTGATTACGCGAACAAGTCTAATTTACTTGACTGGATGTCAAAATAAAATAGGAACAGCAGTTTGCAGCTAAAACGAAGGATTTAATTTTTTTTTTTTTACAAAGTATTGAATTACAAGAACACAGTTTGTGTTTCGATTTTTTTTGCAAGGTTTTAAAAAATGCATAATGCTTTTTTATCTAAGTTTTCTTTCATTACGATTCTCTCGTAGCCTGGTTGAGCAGGTTGTATAATTCTCGGGCTGTGTCATTTATTCAAACCCCCGTCGTTACGCACGGAGAAGTTTATCAGCAGCCCCCGGGGATGCGATTGCAACGCTAGGCTGCCTGTCTCTAATTCAGACCGATACATCAAATATATTATCCGCTATTACGAGAGAAATGCGCCTCAAGTCGGTTCTTTACAAATAGCAGCGTTCCAAGATATCGCACAAATGAAATAAGGGATGGAGCAGTTCAGTCTCCATGCCTCAAGCCTGCCCTGGACTGGAGGGAGCAGTTCAGTCTCCGTGCCTCAAGCCTGCCCTGGACTGGAGGGAGCAGTTCAGTCTCCGTGCCTCAAGCCTGCCCTGGACTGGAGGGAGCACCCTTTCTCTTAGGGGGGTGAGGGAGGGAGGAAGGGAGCAGTTCAGTCTCCGTGCCTCAAGTCTGCCCTGGACTGGAGGGAGCACCCTTTCTCTTAGGGGGTGAGGGAGGGAGGGAGCAGTTCAGTCTCCGTGCCTCAAGCCTGCCCTGGACTGGAGGGAGCACCCTTTCTCTTAAGGGGTTGAGGGAGGGAGCAGTTCAGTCTCCGTGCCTCAAGCCTGCCCTGGACTGGAGGGAGCCCCCTTTCTCTTAAGGGGGTGAGGGAGGGAGCAGTTCAGTCTCCGTGCCTCAAGCCTGCCCTGGACTGGAGGGAGCACCCTTTCTCTTAGGGGGGGTGAGGGAGGGAGGGAGCAGTTCAGTCTCCGTGCCTCAAGTCTGCCCTGGACTGGAGGGAGCCCCCTTTCTCTTAGGGGGGGTGAGGGAGGGAGGGAGCAGTTCAGTCTCCGTGCCTCAAGCCTGCCCTGGACTGGAGGGAGCACCCTTTCTCTTGGGGGGTGAGAGAGGGAGGGAGGGAGGGTGCAGTTCAGTCTCCTTGCCTCAAGCCTGCCCTGGACTGGAGGGAGCACCCTTTCTCGTATCACGTTTTAAAGTGAAAGTACATGTTTGCTTGGCGCGCTTCTTTCACAGCTGCACACGCGAGACTTAGTGTCGCTATTGGAAATGCAAACCAGCGTGGAATTATTCTGTGAGCTGCAAGCGATTCGAGTCACAACATTTTCTGAGGAGGATCATTGGATAATTAAATCGATATCTCCATATGGGAGCCGCAATCGATGGGTTCATTATTATTATTATTATTATTATTATTATTATTATTATTATTATTATTATTATTATTATCTTTCCCCTTGCAAAACTCAACTGTGACACGTGGTGGTGTTATGAGGTCATGTCTGCATGTAACAATAAAGCCACACGGGGGCAGCATTGTCTCATTAAATGCACTTTTGTTGCGCAATTCAGGGACAGGCGTGTAAAGCAGAGGGGAGCAGGGAGCAGCACGGGTGAGCATGCATTTATAATTTATAATAAATGTGCAATTGCGTGTACGGCTATACACACCAAAATAACGGTTCACCTCAGAGTGACTCCTCTTTATAGCAAACAGAGGGCAGCAATGCACTGCGCGTTAGACACTGACAATCGCATTCAGCATTTTTCTCCCAATGTTTTTTTTTCCCTTGCTTGACCAGTTGAAAACCAGGATAAACCGGTCACTGCGGGAAAATCCAGCAGGTCATTTTATCCCCAAACCGTTGACATATATATGTCACGCACAACATAGCTAATGATGTACCAATCTCCTCTTCCCTTCTATTTAAAACTTCAGCCATCGTGGTATTGACTCTATTTGTGTGTGTGTGTGTAACTGTTTAAATAAATAAATAACAGTCAAGTGAATGGGAAAACTAAACTATAGTGAATGGAAAAATACTTTAACGGTAAACACAGCTGCTCATCACCGGCGTGTGACACGTACGAGGCGGGGGCTGGCGTGTGTTTTGGGTCGGGGAAGTGAGAGACAGCGGCAGGTTGTGTGTGTGTGTGTGTGTGTGTGTGAGAGAGAGAGAGAGAGAGAGAGAGAGAGGGAGAGACGAGAGAGGATAGGGAGAGGATAGGGAGAGGAGGGACGAGAGAGGGAGGGAGAGAGAGGGGGAGAGGAGAGGGAGAGAGAGCAAGCAAATTAGATACGTATTTCTTTCTATTTTTATAACCCGGTTGCCACCCTTGTCGTTTCCATTTCGTTGCCCAAACCTGTTAAACGTCTCTGCGTTCCCAGTACGCAAAACACAACCGCGCCTGGGCGAACCCCACTGAGCCACACTTGTTCAAACAACGGCCAAATTAAAGTCCCCACGCAAATAACGCTGAAGGCTCTCCGTGAAACGTTTGACAGCAGTAATGATTTCTTTGACAGGTGTGTCTGAATCATCATTTCTTTGTGGGTCGTGAATCGAATCTCAGCGTGAGCTGTGTCTGTCTGTATCCCTGTCCGTCTGTACAGCTGTCTCTGTCTGTCTGTCTGTATCCCTGTCTGTCTGTACAGCTGTCTCTGTCTGTCTGTATGCCTGTCTGTACAGCTGTCTCTGTCTGTCTGTCTGTACAGCTGTCTCTGTCTGTACAGCTGTCTGTCTGTATCCCTGTTTGTCTGCCTGTCTGTACAGCTGTCTCTGTCTTTCTGTCTGTCTGTATCCCTGTCTGTCTGCCTGTCTGTACAGCTGTCTCTGTCTGTCTGCCTGTCTGTCTGTATCCCTGTCTGTCTGTACAGCTGTCTCTGTCTGTCTGTCTGCCTGCCTGCCTGCCTGGCTGTCTGTACATCTACCTGCGTGCAACCCTAACATTTTGTATCTTAAAAACCCCTTATCTAATTTCAATGAAACTTGGTGTACACTTTCATTATCATAAGTTATTGAGAGTGTACAGCTGTGGGCAAAAGTTTAGCATCGCCCTACAGAATGAACTCATTTAGCTTCATAGAGTCCAATGAAACCTGCTGAATAATGTCACGTTAACATATTGAATTGCACACCGCCGCTTTGTATAGTTTTCCCCAGATACTTAAAATTAAATAATAATAATTGACATTTTGAAATCTAACTGTACTGCTGTTACGGCTTCTTCCGGTAGACAATTTTTTTTGCGATATCATTTTTATAGTTTCTTTTGATTCACACGATGTTAAGTAAAAGATCTAAATTATGTTTGTATAGTTTTTTTTAAAATATTTTTTAAATTATGTCGCAATCTTAAAATTCTAAGTGCTGCAAAACTTTTGTCCAAGATGCGTGTACGTCTGTTCAAAGATAAATCATTCTGAACAATTCGTGGTTACAGAGTTTTTAACCTCATGACGCAGCACTGCCTGTTACATATCTGAGAGTTACTTTTTAAAATGCCACCGTGACTTAAACCCACAGAACAAATTTCATCCTGTATCAAAAGCCCATGCGTAATAGCGTCATCAAAACGCCTTACACAAATACCCGTATGGTTCTGAGAGAGAGAGAGCCTACTAAAAACAAACCTCGTGATCTCAAGTGTTCAGACCTTTTTTTAAAAAATCTAAGTTTCTTTTAGGATTTCTAAATCGGACAGGACTGAGTGTGTTGACAGTTGCACAGGAACACTGCAGAGGCAGGTTTGTTAATTTAATAAATGTTTAATAAGGGAGGGGGGGGGAGGACAAGAGAGTGAAGGCCATCCTGTAACGTCACCACCTGCATTGCGGGGTCCGTGTGATTGCCCTGTAAAGCCCCTTACGCATCGGCGCTCCTGCCTGGGTCCCGACCCGGGTTCTGGTGTGAGACCAGGTAACCGGGATGCGGGTCGAGACGTGTTGACCCGGGTCGACACGAGACAAAATGCATGACGACGCAAAAACAAACAGCCGCCTCCGCGTGAAGGTTTCCGCTTCCGCGAGGAACGTTCCTGCTTATTCTGTTTGTTGCTTGAGACACAAGCGTGAGCCAGATTGCAACGGGGGGGTGAAGAAACGTTTGCTCCAATCGACATTTGGGGGTGACGGTTCAATTCAGAGAAGCTGGGATGGCAGCGTCTGTAACAAGCTGCTTTTCCGGGGGGATTGATCAGCGCGTCGTGGGCTTGCGTCTGTCACCCAGGTCACCCAGGTCAAAAAGCTGACCCGGTCAAAAAGCTGACCCGCCAGACGCCAGGCGAAGCTTGTCGGTGTGAAAGGGGCTTTAGATGACAAACCGAAGCGGATGTCAGTTATAGACTGGAGCTCGTCTGCTTCTAGGTGTCTTACAAACCTGTTTATAAAACACAGTCTACGTTGGCTAGGACACAGACATAACAACATACACTGTAGAAATAAACAAACCGAACGATACTCCGGACCCACCCCTCCCCTCCCCTCCCCTCTCAAAAACCAAACCACTTTTCATTTTTAAATAAGGCACACATTTACACAATAAAACATGGCTAGTTACTGAAATGCTTTGACTGTCCCGTTTTTATTTACAGCGGGTTTTTTTCCATTTAAGTCAGCAAAAAAAAAAAAAAAAAAAGTCTATTTAGTATATTAGATCTGAAAAATCGGAAATGTCAGTTTTGTTTTAATGCATCTTTTTATTTTCTTTCCCCAACGCGTCTGTAGTCTGTAAACGTTCGGGAAAAGATGTTACATTGTCGCTTCCTTGGAGGTATTTTTTGGGGGGGGGGGGGGGTTGAAATGGGCCGTAGGTTAAGCCCCACTTGATTCAACATCAGAATACCGAGGCTCTTTTTTTTTCTAGACAGTTCGTTTTGTACGTTGCTGTCTTTAAACCAAGTGGAGGGACGTCTCTGAATCTGATCAAGGTTTTTTTTACAAGTTCAGAACTTCACTCGTTCTCCCCCTCTCCCAACTCCCTTTGAAAGACTCAAACCTCCGAACACAGTCGCTTCCACGATGTTTACTGATGTGTCCAGAAAACTCAATCAATCCCCTTTTGATAATCCAAGGAAATCTTCCACGATCGGGACAGACGGCCGGAGAGCCAGAATAATCTTTTCCTGTCGTTCCATCGAACAGCTTATTCACTTTTTTTTTTAAACCCAGGTACTTGAAAAGTGGAAGGTGTGTGATTTCTGGTTCGATAAACCTCTTCAGCGTGGGTAAGAAACTCCACGGAGAAGTTCAGCTCTACAGAATAAGGCAAGCGTAGTTCTCCCAAGCAACGGGGGTTTCAGTTTTTCATATTTTTAGTCGAATATTTAAAGTAAGTTGGATTAAATTTTTCCGTGGAACGGAAAAACCTGAAAATTAGGTTTTTGCCCCAACTCCCCACCTCCCAACCCCATTTTAGTCTGTTCAAAAAGTCTTTCACAGTCTTCATCGACTTATTTTTAGTTGCCTGGCGGTTTCTTTTAAGTTTTTTTCTTTATATATTACCAATCCGAAAGAAGTTTGCCTGCCATAGTCTTCTGTACGCGCTCCAGTTACAAAGACGTCCATCAAGGCAGGAAGTCAGTCCGAGACATTTGATTGGACAGACCGGGGCGTGTGGGCTGGGGTCGCACCTCTGCTATTGCTATTGTCTCTCCGTTCATTTCAAGCAAGTCCCCTCTCCATCGACAAAACCTAATAGTTGAAGTGATTCGAAGGGTTGACCGCCGGAGAGGAAGCTGGCATGAACGCGGGTTTCGGGGGCACGTCTGGCTTCATCGAAGCCGTTCTCCTCACCGCGCCTGCCCTGGGGAGCGGCGTGGCCTGACCGGTGTAGCTGTGCTGCCGCGACAGGTAACCGATGGGGTGCAGCGGCTGGTGGTTATTTTCCACGTAACTGCCGGCTGAGTTCATCCGCGCCAAGAGAGGGGGCGGCCCGCTTCTGGGGTTGAAACTGTGCTGCCGGCAGATTTCACTCCCGCTCGACACGTTGGGGACCAGACACAGGGACTGTCTCTGCGAAGGGTGCCTGGAGGGTCTCTCCAAAGTGGGCTGCGGTGGTGGCATATCTGGCGGGACGTCCATCCTCCTGGTCAGGCTGTCCCTGGGGAGGGTGGAGGAGCTGTAGTAAGGTGCAGATTCCGTGTCGGGGATTTGGGGCTGGACCCTGTTGGCGAAGGGGAGGCGCACGTTGTTGGGGGCCAGAGGGGCGCCGGTCGGGGCGCCGTTGACCCCGTGAAGGTGCCTCAGAAGCTCGTCCAAGGCGTTGACCTCCGCCGGCTTCCGTGGGTAGCAGGGGTAGGGCTGGGCTCTGACCCGTTCAGCATTCGGGATCTTGGGTTCCTCCGGATGAAGCTGCCCGCCCAAAACGTTCCCGTTGCCGTTCCCGGAGAGCACCAGGGAGTTGGGGAACTGGAAGACCTGAGCTGGCACCCCGGAGGTGGGTCTGGAACTGGGCACAAGGGGGTGGATCCCCTCCTTGGCGGCGTTGTTGAAATTCTGATTCTTCTCCCACTGGTTCTTGAAAGCCTTCGCGCTCTTGATGGGAAGCTCCGGGGTCGACTCCGGCGTGGGCAGCCCCGAGAGTTCCGGGGGGTGCCTCGAGTCTCCCTTCCCGTTTCCCATGGACCGTTCCTTCCCGTTGGGGATCAAGGAGTTGTAGAGCTTGTGGGGGGCGGGCGCCTCCAGCTTCTCGTCCTTGGCCGGCCCGTCCAGAAGGCCGTTGAGCTTAGCCAGGCTCCGGAGAGACAGAGCGTGGGGGATGGTGGACTCTGGGTCCTTGCTCAGCCGCTTGGTCTTGTGGAAGACGTGGTTGCAGTAGCAGGTCACCAGGAGGCTGGACAGGAAAGCCCCCAGGGCGAAGGCGACTACCACGCAGGCGATCAGAAGGGTGAAGTGGACCGTGTGAGCGGCTTTCTCCGCGGCCGGCAGCTGTCTCACCCCTAGAGGCAAAGAGAATGAAGTTAATCAACCGGTCTAGCATGTCTGCAAACTTTACTACAAGCCTTCGGATGAGACGTAAAACAAACAAGCTCCTATTGGAAGTGACTCTGCAGCAGCAGCAGCAGCAGTTGTTGATGATGCAGAGTTCACCCCCCTAGTCTCTGTAAGTCGCTTTGGATAAAAGTGTCTGCTAAATGACTAATTAATTAATTAATGGGAGCGCCATGTTTTAAGTTCAGTATATCGTTTAGCATTATGGGATGCAATAAATATTAGATGGTATTGTTTAAAGATGGCATCTCACTGTAAGGAATGGATGCAACTTAAAACTACGGTTCCCAGCATGCCTTTGCACCTGCAGCAATGGTGAGGCATGCTGGGAGCTGTAGTTCTTTATGCCGCGGTCTCGTATCACAAGCGATACAGACCTCTATAACGATGCATCATGTACAGCTCTGGCCAAAAGTGTTTGCATCATCACCCTATAGAATGAACTGATTTTGCTTCATAGAGTTGAATGAAAACCTGCTGAATAATGTCATGCTAACAAGTTTTGCATCACCTAGAATTTTAGGATTGAGACATTAAAACTATATGAACATAATTTAGATATTTTATTTAACAACATGCATGCAAAGAAATACAAAAATGACATCGCAAAAAAAAAATCCTTAATAGCAGTACAGTCGTATTTCATTTTAGATTTTCGAAATGTTACATTTTTCAATTTGTTGTCAGTTTTTCGTGAAGTATCTGGAAAACTATACAAAGCGACGGGGTGTGGAATTCAATATGTTAACAAGGGAACATTATTCAGCAGCTTTCATTGGACTCTATGAAGCTGAGGGAGTTCATTCTATATAGAGGGTGTGGAATTCAATATGTTAACAAGGGAACATTATTCAGCAGCTTTCATTGGACTCTATGAAGCTGAGGGAGTTCATTCTATATAGAGGGGGTGGAATTCAATATGTTAACAAGGGAACATTATTCAGCAGCTTTCATTGGACTCTATGAAGCTGAGGGAGTTCATTCTATATAGAGGGGGTGCAATTCAATATGTTAACAAGGGAACATTATTCAGCAGCTTTCATTGGACTCTATGAAGCTGAGGGAGTTCATTCTATATAGAGGGGGTGCAATTCAATATGTTAACAAGGGAACATTATTCAGCAGCTTTCATTGGACTCTATGAAGCTGAGGGAGTTCATTCTATATAGAGGGGGTGGAATTCAATATGTTAACAAGGGAACATTATTCAGCAGCTTTCATTGGACTCTATGAAGCAAAATGAGTTAATTCTACAGGGGGATGATGCAAAATTTTTAGCCAGCGCTGCACAGAAACGTCTGCTTGACCTGCAATTAGGGAGCTCAGTTCTACTGTACATGAACTTCAGTGATCAGGAGCATTGAGACCCGAGGCAGACAGACTGAGCGCATTCTCCTTATAGCTGCGAGCTGACATCATCATAATTCAAAATGAGACCGTTTCGCTTCGGGCAAACCGACCCCCCTGCGTAGGACGTTAACGAGCAGGTATTTCTTTAGTTTAACTGGCAGCAGTTTTTTATTTTTTCTCCAGCTTAAGTACTTCACAAGCTGTGTGCAGCACGCTGGAAAAAAAACATACCAAGCCAGCCAAGTGCTAGAGGCACACAGCTGCACGCTGTAATGCGTTGAGTGCTATAAATAAAATGTAAACTCGCCAGATAATGCCATAGCTCTTTTTAAAAAAATATAAAATATAAGATGTACTCTGGAGGGTTAGCAAAAGTGCGAACGCTGGATCTTAACATGTGCAGAACTGCCTTGAGTAAAGAAACAGATCATCACAAAAATACAGGAGGGGATTCCTCGGAGTCACTCTAGTAGAAAACATATAGTATTTTTAAGCCTGCCCTGGACTGGAGGGAGCACCCTTTCTCTTAGGGGGAGTGAGGGAGGGAGGGAGCAATTCAGTCTCCGTGCCTCAAGCCTGCCCTGGACTGGAGGGAGCACCCTTTCTCTTAGGGGGGGGTGAGGGAGGGAGGGAGGGAGCAGTTCAGTCTCCGTGCCTCAAGCCTGCCCTGGACTGGAGGGAGCACCCTTTCTTTTAGGGGGGTGAGGGAGGGAGGGAGCAGTTCAGTCTCCGTGCCTCAAGCCTGCCCTGGACTGGAGGGAGCACTCTTTCTCTTAGGGGGGTGAGGGAGGGAGGGAGGGAGCAGTTCAGTCTCCGTGCCTCAAGCCTGCCCTGGACTGGAGGGAGCATCCTTTCTTTTAGGGGGGGGGTGATGCAAAATTTGAAACCAAAACCGTCTTTATTTTAAAAAGAAATAGACCGCACGTGAAACAAATGCCTTTATTATCATAGTCAGAAAATGGTTAAAAGGTGAACATGCCTCTTGGAAATCATTTTCTTTGAAAAGCACAACTAAATTAGTTTTTTTTCCACCACTGTCTTTGACTTCAAGACGATTTATCCCGTCGCCAAACCACAAACTCAACTTCCTTCCTGTCCGTCAGTTAACAGGCCCCCGCAGGCTCAGTACAGCGGGGACCCTAAAACCCGTCGCACCGACAGGAAGTGGATTTTCATAGTGGGATGAAAATTTCAAAGGCAGTGAAAAAAAAAAAAAAAAGGTGCTGATCAGAGGTAAGAAAATGGGTTTGAACATTTTTAAAAGGGTTTAAATCATCAACAGTTACATAATATATATATATTACCAGTTTAATATCCTGTTATGTGACTTAAACTTAGTCGAACTCGCTCTTAAATGTTGCTTTTTTATGTCGCTTGTTTGAATCTGATCTTATTTTCTACTGATTTTGCTGTATTTTATAACTGCTCTTAATTGTAATGTGATATCCTGTAATGTGATTTTCTATGTGATATTCTGCAATGTGATATTTTGTAACAGCTGTAAGTCACCCAGGATAAGGGCGTCTGCTAATAAATAAATAATAATAATAATAATAATAATAATAATAATTAAAGACACACAGTAGAATAACAATGAATTCAAAGCTGCTGTAACCCTTCGCTGCCCAGTGTCCAATATACAGGCATTGCTATGCGGGCATACACTGGGCAGCAAAGGGTACAGCAGATGGCATCTCTTAACAGACAGCTTCCATTGGGTAAGGTTTTCAAGACTGGGGTGAGCACAGACCTGAGGAACGAGTGGCAGGCTGGGTTAAGAATTAGTTCCAGCGCACAGGGCAGGGAAGACCAGCACCCACAGGGGATGAGAGGCACAAAAAGGAGGCTTGTCTAGAGAACACATGGGAACAGAGGGTTGGGGGGGCGGCTGCACTGCAGGGCTAAGCAATCCTTTAAAATTGAGCTTTCCTGAACCCTTTATCCTAGGGGCGAATTCTACAGCAAATCAGCGCAGCTTGAAACAGGTTTATGCGAACAAAAATAAAAGGATCTGCCGGAACTCTGGTGTGGTTCTGCATGTCACTGACTGCAGCAGGAGTAACACGGCAATATCATCCGGGCTTCCTTCAGAGTCCTGAAGACGTTCGTTTTCAAGTCTGCCGCCCCCCCCCTCCCCCTGTTAATTCCGGAATTAATTAATTCCGTGTTCCTTTGCAACAAACGACGCTGATCGCGTGTACAAGGCAGGTCGTTCATGCGTGAATTAACACTGCTCTCAATCCTCTGGAGGGAGAGTGAAGGGGTGTGAAACCCACACGAATTTACCAAGGGCTGAATTGAAAAAACTTCAGAACTCTGGGGAAGTGGATGGGATATTTCGGTGCTATTCCCTTGAGATTCAGACGGAATTCACTGAGAATTTGCAAGTGTGACCGATATGATTTTGTGAGTCGTTAGTAAACTGAACCCAGGTCTCCAGAACTAAATGCCCAGTCCTCGTGCCTAAACTCAGCTACCTATCTCCAGGAAAAAAAACTCCTTATTAAAAAAAAAAAAATACTGCCAGTAGGGCACATCCTGCACCAGATAGAAATTCCGCAGTTGGATGTTTTTTAATGAGATCTGGCTGGCTGGCTGGTTGTGTTATTCAGCGTGCAGGCCGCTCTGCAGGTTAATTAGCTGGCAGTGGAGCGCATTGCTCACCGGAGCTCAGACGACGCAAACGCTGCAGCGCGTTATAAATAGGGCTTTGGATTTGTGCTTCGGTAATGAATTGAATCCTGTGCTGGATATGAGGGACGCAGAGATGCTGCTGCATGCAGCCACAGCCTCTCGTCTTGATTATTGCTATTCCTGGTGTGCTGGTAGACCCGCCACTGAACTGAGACGGCTTCAGCCTATCCAGAGCTGCCAGACAGCTTTCTCACACTCGTCTTTCTCAACATCGCACTCCAGTGCTCGGGTCCTTGCATTGGTCACCAGCGAGCTGCCCGATTTGATTTGAACAACTTAGAAGGTCCTTCTTGGAGATGGGACGGCCCTAATCCATGATCTACTAACTCTATTCCTGCTCCTTCTTTGAGATGGGGAAAAAACTTTTAAAATTGTTCCAAGAAATCGTCTTAAATCGACCAGAGCTTTTATATTGCAAGGTTAGTACAGAATCAGCCGATTAGCCCCACAGTGCCAGCGCAGTGTTAATTTACACGTCAAAAACAGGACCCCCCCCCCACACACACCGCCCCCCCTTACCCTCAATCTCCACTCCGACAGTCAGAGAATCGCTTGACCCAGCAAAGGGGGAGCGGTCAACTGGAATGGTACCTGTCTCTGAGCGACCTCTGACCTGTGGGGAAGCCGCCCACTGATTGGTGGTGCTTGAACTTGTGGGTGTGGTCTTTCCTGCGGTTACCGGGGCAACAAATGGAGACAGTCAGAATAAGCAACAGAACCCCCGACTCAGTCCACATGTTAATTACACAGACCCAAGCGTCCGCCCCCCTTGTCCACACAGTTAAGAGGATCAATCAAGAACACACTTTTGATTTTTATTCTGGATCCTGCCGTCGTAAAATTAGCGAAAGCCGGATTTTATCTGCGATTCGTTTGCTTTGCCTTTTCGATGATCTGTTTGATATAAAAATCATTTTGATTTGAATTCCTGATTCTTTATTTATTTATTTATTTATTTATTTATATTCTAAACCTCTTCTCCCGGTCCTCATCTGAACGCACCGGCACGCCACTAAAATACTTTCTTGAAAAAGAATTATTACACGAATTCTCATTTTATTTGCACACCAAACTTTTGAAGTTTTATTAACATTATTATTATTATTATTGTTTGTTTATTTAGCAGACGCCTTTATCCAAGGCGACTTACAGAGACTAGGGTGTGTGAACTATGCATCAGCTGCAGAGTCACTTACAACTACGTCTCACCCGAAAGACGGAGCACAAGGAGGTGAAGTGACTTGCTCAGGGTCACACAATGAGTCAGTGGCTGAGGTGGGATTTGAACCGGGGACCTGCTGGTTACAAGCCCTTTTCTTTAACCACTGGACCACACAGCCTCCATTATTATTATTATTGAAACATCTGTGTAGGTACATACCTCTCTTTCATGTTGGTCCGCCAGTATTAAGAGTCCCCCCCCCCCCCCCAGTCAAACACAAGTGTGACTGGGGGGGGGGGGGACGACTTTATTTTGTGTGGACCAACAGGGTGTCGTGTTTTTACTTGGGAGACCGAATGACGGAAAAGCAGGACAAAAGCGTTTTTTCTTTGAACTTACCTTCCTGCCCCTTTCAAAGGTAAACGGTGAACCCTGGTTAGTTTTCCCCAAAGAACAAACAAAAAAAAAAAAAACAACAACAACTGCACACGCAAATACAACGCGACGAAAAACAGCGAAGTGAAAAAAAAAAACATGAAAAGAAAGAAAAACTAACCATAGGCTGAGTCACCAGGGCTGTATTGATTCTGAGTAGTAGCCATGACATCTACAAACAAAGAAAAACAGTTACGAAGAATAAGGAGAGGAACATAACAAGCAAGATTTATCAGCTGCGTCACAACGAAAAAAAAATGAACAAGCACCAAAAAATTAACAAACAAGCAGACGTACTTTCCTGAACTTCCAATAGAGGGCGCTCTACAGTTTACTCTCCACAGTGCCCTCTGCTGGCAGAAGCAGGGATCTGCGCCTTCAGCTTGTTTTTACGGTGCAACAGAATTCCAGCTTAAAGCCAAGAAGTGTCTCTGTTTTATTTAGGTGAAAGAAGTCATGTTTCAGATCCCTTGCCTTTTACTTCGAATGGGTTTAATGCCGTTTCGAAGACTTTTTCTAGAAAACCATAGTAGAGCGCCGCCCAGTGGACAGATTGAGGAACTGCAGCAAGACTTTTTTTTTTTATTATCAACAGTCAACATTATCCCTGCCTCCTTGGGTTCGAAAAATCTTCACAGAGATCAGAAATGCAACGCTCAAGAATTTTTTTTTTTTTTACTACTTCCTGGTACATAATCACGTGTTGTGCTTCAGCGTCCAATCGCAAATCAGACCATGTGATCAACATGCGGCGCGCTATCCGGTTTAAAAAAATCTTTTAAGTTTTACGTTAAAAAAAGGAGGGGCTAATGCTGAGGAAGTTAATACGGGTGAATTAGAAAGTGGGTTTTATAAACAGTGGCTGGGGTTAGCGTTCATAGAAAGGCAGAGTTTTAATCCAACTGTAATAAAAAAAAAAAAAAAAAAATGTCCACATTTCTTCCTACCGTGGCAGCTGTCTGGTTGCTGAGCGAATCTGTTCTCTATGTCCTGCTCGAACCCTGCTCTGTAAAACACAAGCATTGTCAAAGTTCATCAGGACCAGCCTGTAACCGAGTGAGCTTCAATGACAATACCAAGGGGCGATGGTAGCACAAGTATAGGGCAGCTACAATGGGGTGAGGCTGGTAGAATGGGACCCCAGTGTGCTCACTATACCCTTCCTGAATGATCTTCAATAGCACTGCAATGGGGTGAGGCTGGTAGAATGGGACCACAGTGTGCTAACTATACCCTTCCCCAATGATCTTCAATAGCACTACAATGGGGTGAGGCTGGTAGAATGGGACCCCAGTGTGCTCACTATACCCTTCCTGAATGATCTTCAATAGCACTACAATGGGGTGAGGCTGGTAGAATGGGACCCCAGTGTGCTCACTATACCCTTCCTGAATGATCTTCAATAGCACTACAATGGGGTGAGGCTGGTAGAATGGGACCCCAGTGTGCTCACTATACCCTTCCTGAATGATCTTCAATAGCACTGCAATGGGGTGAGGCTGGTAGAATGGGACCCCAGTGTGCTCGCTATACCCTTCCTGAATGATCTTCAATAGCACTGCAATGGGGTGAGGCTGGTAGAATGGGACCCCAGTGTGCTCACTATACCCTTCCTGAATGATCTTCAATAGCACTACAATGGGGTGAGGCTGGTAGAATGGGACCCCAGTGTGCTCACTATACCCTTCCTGAATGATCTTCAATAGCACTGCAATGGGGTGAGGCTGGTAGAATGGGACCCCAGTGTGCTCACTATACCCTTCCTGAATGATCTTCAATGGCAACGCAGACAGATTTGAATCCAGCCCTTGTTTCACTATCTTGTTCCAGTATTTTTTGTTTCATATCCCAGCTGGTAGCCAGTTGTGCAGAAGCAATGAATTTTTTTCATTGCTTGGAAAGACAGCTAATGACTCCCCCCCCCCCCCCCCTCAGGAAGCGAGACTTTCCAAAGCTACGCTCCCGGAGACTCCCGGCTTCCAAGGAATCTGAATTGTCTGTCCAGCTCGGATTTGGATCATTCTTTAGGTCTGGGGGGAAAAAATAAGCAGGAATGTCCAAATGCTCGTGCCTTCCGTAGAACGAAAAAGAGAAATCATTTTGCTCTTGTAGCTTGTGAGCTTCGGTGTGGCTCTTGATTTCGGAGGGCAGTGCCCCAGTCAGGGCTCTTAAGGGCAGGGAGCCTTTGATAGGCACAAGTGCAGTGAATATGAGAACAAATGACTGCCGTGTTTAAACACACTGAACGAAGTCTGGTTGAAGTCTCTCTCTCTCTCTCTCTCCTTTCTCTCTCTCTTTTCTCTCTCTCTTCTCTCCTCTCTCTCTCCTTTCTCTCTCTCTCTCTCTCTCTCTCTCTCTCCTTTCTCTCTCTCTTTTCTCTCTCTCTCTCTCTCTCTCTCTCTCTCTCTCTCTCTCTCTCTCTCTCTCTCTCTCCTTTCTCTCTCTCTCTCTCTCTCTATAACCCCCCTGGTCATTACTACACCCTTTTTAATCTAAATGATTGCTCGTGTCCAAACATCCCCTCCGTGCCGACACAGCCAGACACGGACAGTAAAAGCTGGTGATCTGGGCCGGTATTCAACCACACGTTACAAGAGATTCAAAGTGCTACAGAAACAGTGCTGTTAAGAGTGGAGGGGCTTCTCTTACTTGAACCCTGGTTCGAGGGAGCTGCAGCTGCCGGTCTTTAGCCAGATGCAGTAGGGATCACGAGAAGACAGACAGCTTCTACGAAAGAGAGGAAACGAGATCAGAAGACGCACTTCCGTTTACAGCACTTACAATCTAGCTGAAAACGTGAAAACGTGGCGCGTACTTTTTGCATCTCCCGTAGTCCCGGCAACGGCTGAGCGGAACCCGGATCACGCAGCTGGAGAACGCCACGAACAAAGCATGATGGTCCTTGTCCATCTCCAATCCCAGAATCCTCCTGTCCTCTCCTCGCACGTTGCACCTGCGGAGGAAAAAAACGAGGTTTAAAATCGCTTCAGTTCCCGTGAAAAAAACTGTATTAATTATTTATTTTTTTTGTCTGTCATCGCTGATTTCAGTGCTGTGTAATATGTAGGTTTCTGAAAGAGAACAGTGTAAATATACATCATTTTAAAAACTGCAAAATAAACACAGCGACCGTTTGCCTGTGACGCTGCGTTCAGGAACCTGGCAGCCGGTTTAGTTTGCTTCCTGTTATGTTTTGATTGCTATTTCACAGTATTTAAAAGGATAATGCAAACGAAATATTAACCAATTTCTCATTTACTGTTGTTCAGCTACAGCACGCATTTTAAATATTCAGGAACGTTTGCTGCATAATAACTGCAGAGGAAAACCAATCCGGATTGTGACAAACGCAAATTTATTTTCTGTATTTAGAAATATATTTAAAATTATGAAATCTCGATTTTTTTTTTTTTTTTTTTTTTAGACCATTAAAATAAGCCACAATTTTACAATGAAGAGAAATACAGCCCAACAAGAAAATGATTGCAGGGAATTGAAAAAGATTAGCTCTGTGTTACCCAGCTGGACGCTAGACCGATTTTAACTAGCGTGACCTAAAAACTCAAGCCTCCGGAGATGAAAAGGGATCGCTTCGAGATACTAAGCAATGCCAACTGAATAAGTACTTCACCATGTGCAGAATAACATCATGAAACTAGACAATAGATCCTGTTACATCCCTGTACATCTCTGTGGAGTTTTTAACACATCAGAACTGTCTATATATATATATATATATACATATATTATTATTATTATTTATTTCTTAGCAGACGGCCTTATCCAGGACGGCTTACAATGGTTACAAGATATCACATTATTTTTTACATACAATTACCCATTTATACAGTTGGGTTTTTACTGGAGCAATCTAGGTAAAGTACCTTGCTCAAGGGTACAGCAGCAGTGTCCCCCCACCGGGGATTGAACCCACGACCCTCCGGTCAAGAGTCCAGAGCCCTAACCACTACGCCACACTGCTGTAGACAGACTAACCTGTCTAGGTAACAAGCTCCAGTTTGTCTGATTAAACTCCTAGTGAAACCAGGAATGGATCAAACTGCTATGCAGCAGGAGTCTTTGTTTCCATCTCTGAGATACATGCAAATATTTCTAATATATTAGAGCAGGGGTCTCCAATCCTGGTCCAGGGAGGGGGGAGGGGGGGGTGGCACTGTCCCTCCTGGTTTTTGTTCCAACTGTACCCTAAATTATAATTGGATCAATTGAGTGCTTATTAGAAGACTTAATTAATTAAGTGTACAGCTGGAACAAAAGCCAGGAGGGACGCCTGTATTTAGACAATTGAAAAAAGAAACATCCTGGTACCGAGGTTGTAGGTCACATGGTCTGATAGCAATAAGGCCATTGGACACGGGTTGGAACCTGGTGATTGAGGACCAGGATGTAGCAGCAGCAGCAGCAGCAGCATGGCGATGCTATTGTGCAGAGTCAAGCCGTTTCGACTCACTTTGCTGGGTTGTAGACGTCCATCTCTTCCAGCAGGAGGCTGTCGTGGGAGGAGTTAGCCGCGGAGCTGCAGAGGACTTTGAGGACCTTCCCCTCTTCAGATCCCAGGAACACCACCGTGTGGTTCTTACCGGGGCCCGCAGCCGTGTCCACAGCAATCTGGGTGAGCTTGAACCTAACGGGAGGAGGGAGAGGAACGTTTAGGGCTCGAACTCCAGTCCTGGTTTTCATTCCAACTTAAGCTCTCGATGAACTTAAAATCGATTTTCATTATTTGTTCAATTGGACGTATTTCATATATATATATTTTTCAAGGTCTTTCACAGACTGAAATAACGCACTTGATTTTCAAAATACATGACCTATGAAATATCCTGAGGCCTGGAGAGAAGTATTACAACTGTCCCAATGAATCAGATAACTAGACCAGTTTAGTAATTGAGAGCTCGGGGGAGGAGGGAGGAGGGAGGAGGAGGGGAGGAGGGAGGAGGAGGGGAGGAGGGGAGGTAGGAGGAGGAGGGGAGAGGAAGGGGAGGGGAGAGAGGGGGGGGGGAGAGAGGGAGAGAGAGAGGGGGGAGGGAGGGAGAGGAGGAGAGAGAGAGAGAGAAAATGAAAGCCAGAAAACACTGCACGCCCCGCCCCACAGTAACCGAGTCCCTGGGGTAGGGAGAGAGAGGGGAGGGGGGGAGGGGGGGAGGGAGAGGGAGAGAGAGAGAGGGAGGGAGAGAGAGAGAGAAAATAAAAGCCAGAAAACACTGCACGCCCCGCCCCACAGTAACCGAGTCCCTGGGGTAGGGAGAGAGAGGGGAGGGGGAGAGGGAGAGGGAGAGAGAGAGAGAGAGGGGGAGAGAGAGAGAGGGAGGGAGAGAGAGAGAGAAAATGAAAGCCAGAAAACACTGCACGCCCTCCCCCCCCACAGTAACCGAGTCCCTGGGGTAGGGAGAGACTCCGTCTTCTTAGCAGCAGCTACTGGGACCTTTTTTTTCCTTGTGTTGAGATTCATCGATTTAGATACAGGTTTTTCATTCAAGGCAATAGCTTGTGTTGCTGCTGCTGCTGCATTCCGCTAGTGCATTACCTCCAGCAGTGCTGTAGATTTAATTGCAGTTCAGAGTTCAGAAACACTCAGTGTTAGCTCCTAGGTCTCCCGGCGTGACGAAGGTCCTGCCCGGGCTGCCCTACCTGCTGCCCGTCTTTGTGAACCAGGGCTTCTCGTTCACCGACGCCACGGCCTCGTCCATCAGCGGGTAGGACTTGATAAAGGACAGGGTCTCGTCGGGGAAGCTGCTGGACGCCTTGTAAGAGTCTGCAGGGCCGTCCCCCGCGCAGCAACCCGGTCTGAGGAGAGGAGGAGGAGAGGAGTGAGCAGGGAGAGGACAGGGACTCTCCTGCTGGCGTACACAGAGTACTGCTGAGGTTCAGTCAAGCGTGCATCAGGAAACGATACAAGGCATAATGCTGAAAAAAGCGTTGATGGTGAAGCATATTAAAATGCTTTACCAGACCTCTCTGTGCTTTACAATGCTTCCCTATGCTTTACCAGACCTCTCTGTGCTTTACAATGCTTCCCTATGCTTTACCAGACCTCTCTGTGCTTTACAATGCTTCCCTATGCTTTACCAGACCTCTCTGTGCTTTACAATGCTTCCCTATGCTTTACCAGACCTCTCTGTGCTTTACAATGCTTCCCTATGCTTTACCAGACCTCTCTGTGCTTTACAATGCTTCCCTATGCTTTACCAGACCTCTCTGTGCTTTACAATACTTCCCTATGCTTTACCAGACCTCTCTGTGCTTTACAATGCTTCCCTATGCTTTACCAGACCTCTCTGTGCTTTACAATGCTTCCCTATGCTTTACCAGACCTCTCTGTGCTTTACAATGCTTCCCTATGCTTTACCAGACCTCTCTGTGCTTTACAATGCTTCCCTATGCTTTACCAGACCTCTCTGTGCTTTACAATGCTTCCCTATGCTTTACCAGACCTCTCTGTGCTTTACAATGCTTCCCTATGCTTTACCAGACCTCTCTGTGCTTTACAATGCTTCCCTATGCTTTACCAGACCTCTCTGTGCTTTACAATGCTTCCCTATGCTTTACCAGACCTCTCTGTGCTTTACAATGCTTCCCTATGCTTTACCAGACCTCTCTGTGCTTTACAATGCTTCCCTATGCTTTACCACACCTCTCTGTGCTTTACAATGCTTCCCTATGCTTTACCAGACCTCTCTGTGCTTTACAATGCTTCCCTATGCTTTACCAGACCTCTCTGTGCTTTACAATGCTTCCCTGTGCTTTACCACACCTCCCTGTGCTTTACAATGCTTCCCTATGCTTTACCAGACCTCTCTGTGCTTTGTTAAGCTTTGCCATGCTCTCACTGTGGGAAGCATTTATACGAGAGGCCCTGTTGAAGCACCAGGCTCGGTTAGTTCTCACCTGGGTTTGGGGACTCGTTCGTCGGGTACGGGGGTCCAGGCAGACTCGGTGGTCTTCTGTTCTTTGAACTTTCCGTTGAAGACCTTCTCTATATCGTCCATATAGAAAGCACAGACCCCCGATCCTGTGATGCTGTGGACAGACACACACACACACACACACACACACACCTGTTACGCTGCGTTCAGGAACCTGGCAGCCGGTTCAGTTTGCTTCCTTCCTGGTAAATGATTGAACACACACCGCACAGAGCTGCACGATTTCTTTAAAACGTCTTCAACGAAAAAAAGACACCAGCTGCATCAAAGATGGGAAACATATTTCTGCTCAAGATCTCGCTCTGTCCAGCACAGAAAGGGGACGTTTCACGCTGTAGCAAAGATTTCTGGGATTGTTTTGTAAGCCACACTTTAAACAACACATTTGAAAAAAAATTTAAAAAACCAGCGGGGACATCGCGGAGAAAAAAACAGCCCAATTACTTTATTAAATAAATCACCAGTTTTCTGACACAAATCCTTGAGGCTCAAGCAACTGCAGATTGCAGAACAGACTTGAGACAGTCAGTTTGGATAATGAGTCCTTTCACTGTACTTCACAGATAACAGTCTATGAAGGAGGAACCGCTAACAACAGTCTACTAATAGAGATCTGAAGAGATGTGACTCACACAGTACGGCATCAGAACATATTTCTAATGAGAGAGGAGTCCACAGTGTTCCTCACGCCTCGGAGGACTTGGGGGGCCAGCGGTTAGAGAAAGGGGGCTCGATACCAGGAGGTTTAAATCCCAGCTCAGCCACTGACTCCCTGTGTGTGTGTGTGACCCTGAGCAAGTCACCTCCTTGTGCTTCGTCCTTCAGATGAGACGTAAAACAAACGAGCTCCTATTGGAAGTGACTCTGCAGCAGCAGCTTTGAATAACCAATTAATATGAATATAAAATAAATTATTATTGTATTGAGAACAAAAGCCTGCTATTGAAGATGGATAGGGCTTCATCACAGCCACGTTTGAGGGAACAGTCTGTTTGTTTTTTTCTCAGACAGGGAGCTTTATATAATGAGATGAAAGGACGGGTTTTGAGACAATGGTGCCCATACAGTGAGCTTCTAATTAAGAGTGATCAGATTGATTGTATTGTAATCACAAGCAGGGTTTGGGGTCAGTTCTTGTTTTTTTCAATTCCAATTCCCTTTTGTAATCCAAATCCAAAGGAATTGATATTTTAGAGACATCATAATTGTGTTTGATCGACTGCTTTCGTTTGAAGCCATTTTAAATTGACAACACAAACAGCGACTTCAACTGAAGTAAATACGTTTTTTATTTTAACAGCATACTGCTAATTGCAATTTTGAGCATGAGTCTCTCCGGTCCACTCTGGGAGAGTAGAATTATTTATTTATTTATTTATTATTATTATTATTAATTTTCTTTTTTAAAAGTCTTGATTGACGGCGTTAGGCTGAAAATACCCACTGAAACGCTGTGCGGGAGCGAACTACGACAGCGACGAAAATATCACACGCTCGATTTTCCTTTTTTTAATTTTTAAAAACTGTAATTTAATTCTTTATTATAACTCAATGGGATACCAGAAGTTGAAAAATAATCTAACCCTAATAATAATAAAAATAATAATAATAATAATAATATATGCATCAGTAGATACAAAGACAGAACGAAATCGTGGCTCGCGTACCTGTTTGCCTGCGTGGAAAATACTCCCACGACTGCTGGCCGTCCGTTCACCTCCACCACGTCGCTTAGCGACTGCAGAACGTCGAAATAGAAGAAGGAGTCCCCCGGGATGGAGCAGTTGAGCCGAGCTTTGAGGAACGAGGTCCAGTACTTCTCCAGAACGCGCGGAGAACCTCCGAGATCGTTCTTACAAACCCGGGCCACTCTGGAAAACACCACCTGCAAGGGAAACGGGAGGAGAATATTGGAGACGCAGCCATCAACCCATCACTGATCACCCTGGCTTTTACTCCACCCAGTTATACAATGCAATACAATGCAATGCAATGCAATGCAATGCCATACCATACCATGCAATGCGCAATACAATGCAATGCAATACCATCCAATGCTATACAATGCAATGCAATACCATACAATACAATACAATGCAATGCAATGCAATGCAATACCATGCAATACAATGCAATGCATAATACAATGCAATGCAATACCATACAATACAATACAATGCAATGCAATACAATGCAATGCAATACCATGCAATGCAATGCAATGCATAATACAATGCAATGCAATACCATACAATACAATGCAATGCAATGCAATGCAATACCATACAATACAATACAATACCATACAATACAATACAATACAATACAATACAATGCAATGCAATGCAATACCATACAATACAATACAATACAATACAATACCATACAATACAATACAATACAATACAATGCAATGCAATGCAATACAATACAATGCAATGCAATGCAATGCAATGCAATACCATACAATACAATACAATTTGATTTTATATAGCGTTCTTCATGCATGGCATCGGCCAATCAATTCAGCTCACAAATAAAACTGGGATTTGACAAATTTCCTAATACTATGACAAATTTAGCAGTCTTTTATTGTAAATTATTAATACAAAGTCACTTCACACGAATGTCCTATTAGTGTGAATTATTTTGGAGCCCCCCTTCCTTGAATCAAACTAAAACGCTCTCGTTCGAACAGCTGTGCAAAGGACGCTGGGAAATGTACAAACTTGAAACCAGATTGGCGCCTCTGTGCTGTATTTTACTGCTGTTTATACACTTTCCTTCTGAAAACATTTCGACCAGAATCAGACTTTAAGAGAGACTTCTGGCTTTTTCATAACTTATTTATTTATTTTTTTCACCAGTAACTTACCTTTCCCAGCGTGGTGTATTCCACTGCGATTTCACTGAAGAAAAAATACACGTGTTTTCCGTACTCAATGGCGTGGAGAAAATGAGGTTCTGTGAGATTAAAAAAAAAAAAAAAAAAAAACGTTGCAGAGCGTCAGTCAAAACCCTGAACAAGCTGGAAATACATCCACAATGAAATCGGAGCTGGCTGCCACAGGGATTCAAGACTCCCAGAGAATCTGGGGTTTACTTTGTACTCCGAAGATACACCAAATAAAACGCTACGCTTTCAGTTTCTATAATACAGGGATTTGTATGTATTTCTAGAACAACAAAACCACAAATCTCCAACTATGACACGTTTCTAAGTCTTTAATTGATAAATGTCATTTAAAGGGTAATTTAAGGGGGCCACAATATGGGGCCCATCTTTTATCTCCTCCTCCACCAATGGGGCTGAAGCTCTCTCCCTCTCCTCCTCTCCACTCCCCTCTCTCCTCCTCCTCTCCCCTCTCCCTCTCTATTTCCCTTCTCTCCTCTCCCTCTCATGCTCAGTGCCTGAGTGGGCGGAGCTAAACTCCACCCACACTCTTAAAGGAGCCTCATTCTACCACGGCATCTCCAGGGCATTACCTCGAAGCACCTTGGAGTCGTACTTCACTGTCCTGAGAACCGGACTCCTGTCCCCCAGGCTTCGATAGATGACCGCGTCGCTGGCTTGGAAGTCTGCCATCGTTGCAGAGTACAGATTGCCGTCTGGAAGAGAAGAGAAAACCGGGGACGGATTTTGAACTGGATCCACAGCCAGTTCGTTCCTGCACGATCGAGCCCAAGGTTATGATGTTGAGAAGACAGAATGAATGAAGCCTAGAACGCTTGGTGGTGCAGTGGTTAGAGATACCAGGAGGTTCCAGGTTCAATCCCAGCCGCTGACCCACTGTGTGTGACTCTGAGCAAGTCACTTCACCTCCTTGTGCTCCGTCCTTCGGATGAGAGGTAAAACAAACAAGCTCCTATTGGAAGTGACTCTGCAGCAGCAGCAGCAGTTGTTGATGATGCATAGTTCACCCTCCTAGTCTCTGTAAGTCGCTTTGGATAAAGCACAAGGAGGTTCAGTGACTTGCTCAGGGTCACATACACACACACACAGGGAGTCAGTGGCTGAGCCGGGACTTGAACCTCCTGGTAACAAGACCCCTTTTCTCTAACCGCTGGACCGACTTCCCTTGCTGTAGATTTGCCCGCTTGCTCACCTGCAAATAAGGCTACGTTGGGCTGCTTCGACTCAAACGGACAGCGGGCCTGACCGAGGAGCTCCTCCCCTTCCTGCTCCAGAGAGTCCATCTGAAACAAACCAGGGGTCAGTGATAGCGGGACCGTCACTGGGGCTTTAGAGTCTGGGAGGGAGGGAAGCAGTGTGGCTCTAGTGGAGCTGAGGAGGGACTGGGAGGGAGGGAAGCAGTGTGGCTCTAGTGGAGCTGAGGAGGGACTGGGAGGGAGGGAGGCAGTGTGGCTCTAGTGGAGCTGAGGAGGGACTGGGAGGGAGGGAAGCAGTGTGGCTCTAGTGGAGCTGAGGAGGGACTGGGAGGGAGGGAAGCAGTGTGGCTCTAGTGGAGCTGAGGAGGGACTGGGAGGGAGGGAAGCAGTGTGGCTCTAGTGGAGCTGAGGAGGGACTGGGAGGGAGGGAAGCAGTGTGGCTCTAGTGCTTAGAGCTGAGGAGGGACTGGGAGGGAGGGAAGCAGTGTGGCTCTAGTGCTTAGAGCTGAGGGACTGGGAGGGAGTGGGTAAGCTTCAGTTGACTGTAAAAGACTAGCAGTGATACCAGCCAGGTTTGTAACAGACAGTGTTAAATTTCTTGTACTAAAGCCATGCGCAGAGATTAATTTTCATGGAAATTATTTCGAACGCAAATAAATTTCCCTCCCTGTCCAAACAACATTAAAAATAAATTTAGCTTCCAGCTCTTTTTTTTCCATTTTTGTGAGTAAGTATCCCCCCCCCAATTGTTACCCCTAAAACGCGTCCAGCTATGATTTGATTGACTGGGTGTGAAATATTATGTCATTCTTTTTTTTTTTTTTTTTTTTTTTTAATGTATGAGCTCTGGCTTCTCTTCATTTCTAAAGGTGTCAGATTTATGGCTTATTGAATTTTTGGCTGGAGCAATTTCAGTATTGAGTTCTCTGTATTGAATTCGTTGGCTGTCACATTGCCAGAACTGACTTATCCTCCCTGCTGTAACGAATTTACAGCCTCTGATTAGAGAAGCACAGACTTCTTTATAACAAATGTGCTGTGTCCAAAATCCACAGCACTAGGTTCTCTATACCAGACTGTATTGAATTAGCTGGCTCTCAGATC
Source organism: Acipenser ruthenus (assembly GCF_902713425.1). Taxonomy (NCBI): domain Eukaryota; kingdom Metazoa; phylum Chordata; class Actinopteri; order Acipenseriformes; family Acipenseridae; genus Acipenser; species Acipenser ruthenus. The sequence continues at coordinate 76,113 of NW_026708228.1, forward strand.
CCCAGTACAGCACTGAGTTCTCTATACTAGACTGTATTGAATTAGCTGGCTCTCAGATCCCCAGTACAGCACTGAGTTCTCTACACTAGACTGTATTGAATTAGCTGGCTCTCAGATCCCCAGTACAGCACTGAGTTCTCTATACTAGGCTGTATTGAATTAGCTGGCTCTCAGATCTCCAGTACAGCACTGAGTTCTCTATACTAGACTGTATTGAATTAGCTGGCTCTCAGATCCCCAGTACAGCACTGAGTTCTCTATACTAGACTGTATTGAATTAGCTGGCTCTCAGATCCCCAGTACAGCACTGAGTTCTCTACACTAGGCTGTATTGAATTAGCTGGCTCTCAGATCTCCAGTACAGTACTGAGTTCTCTACACTAGACTGTATTGAATTAGCTGGCTCTCAGATCCCCAGTACAGCACTGAGTTCTCTATACTAGACTGTATTGAATTAGCTGGCTCTCAGATCCCCAGTACAGCACTGAGTTCTCTATACTAGACTGTATTGAATTAGCTGGCTCTCAGATCCCCAGTACAGCACTGAGTTCTCTACACTAGACTGTATTGAATTAGCTGGCTCTCAGATCCCCAGTACAGCACTGAGTTCTCTACACTAGACTGTATTGAATTAGCTGGCTCTCAGATCCCCAGTACAGCACTGAGTTCTCTATACTAGACTGTATTGAATTAGCTGGCTCTCAGATCTCCAGTACAGCACTGAGTTCTCTATACTAGACTGTATTGAATTAGCTGGCTCTCAGATCCCCAGTACAGCACTGAGTTCTCTATACTAGACTGTATTGAATTAGCTGCTCTCAGATCTCCAGTACAGCACTGAGTTCTCTACACTAGACTGTATTGAATTAGCTGGCTCTCAGATCTCCAGTACAGCACTGAGTTCTCTATACTAGACTGTACTGAATTAGCTGGCTCTCAGATCCCCAGTACAGCACTGAGTTCTCTATACTAGACTGTATTGAATTAGCTGGCTCTCAGATCTCCAGTACAGCACTGAGTTCTCTACACTAGACTGTATTGAATTAGCTGGCTCTCAGATCCCCAGTACAGCACTGAGTTCTCTATACTAGACTGTATTGAATTAGCTGGCTCTCAGATCTCCAGTACAGCACTGAGTTCTCTGTACTAGACTGTATTGAATTAGCTGGCTCTCAGATCCCCAGTACAGCACTGAGTTCTCTACACTAGACTGTATTGAATTAGCTGGCTCTCAGATCTCCAGTACAGCACTGAGTTCTCTGTACTAGACTGTATTGAATTAGCTCTCAGATATGTTACCGTATAATAGCGACATGTGGGGTTGAAGGCATTTGTCCCGCAGGCAAAGAGAGTCTGGTCATTGCGAGGTACTAAGACCTTGATGTAGTTGTAACATTCGTCCTATAGAGAAGAAGGGAACTGGTTAATACAGTCTTCTAGTAACATGTATGTCTGCTAAGAAATAAATAATAATAATAAAAATAATAACAGGCAGTGAAAACATTCTGAAACGCGACTTACATTGTTTTTCCCCCTCATAGCACAATTCTTCAGATCTTCTGGCTTTGTTTTCCAAGTTAGCTTCTAAAAAAATAATAATATCTATTTTAAATAAAATGGTATGTCATACATCCACTAGGGGGCAGAGTTTGCTGGGTTGGGGGGGGAACAGGTTAATGGTGACACTTTGGTGAAAGTTTTGTTTGGCTGGCAATACACCAGCTGTGCACTAGATGGCGCTGACTAATCTAAAAGATGCTCAGGCTGCCTACACGCCACACGTCTGTGGCAGGCTACTGGAGATGAAGAGGAGCTTCTGAGATCAGTCACCTCAGCACAAAACACGCATTACAATTTCAATAGGAACCGCTCCCAATGACTACAAACACGACACAAAGATAACGGGAACAGAACAAAAATGTAAAAATGTAATGTGATTGCAATCTCCCTTTAAAGCTGAAGGGAACACGAAGCCACCGCTCTGCGGCTTGGAGCTTCAGGTTTCAGGAGACTGTAGGTTTCAGGCCACTGCGCGGCACACCAGGCAGGGAGACTTGGGGGGGTTTGATACAGCAAACCTCAAACTAGGTCTCCCGGGGGTCTCCTGGAACCAGCTTTCAAGCTCCTGAAAAAGTGGCTCTGTGTTCCCTAGGCTTTTAGACAATTTTAAACAAGTCTATCGAACTGACGACCTGACAGTTTAAATCTCCCTCCTTTTAAAACCGGAAAGGGAAATGGATTCAGCCTCCGCGGCTCAGGGCACTTACTCGCTGAGGTACAATCTCCTCGTTGGAGAGGCTCAGATCGATGGCAAACACGTGGTCCCTGAGAGAGAAGAGAGAGAAGGGGAGCGGTTAGCCGCGGGACGGGGAGCTCAGCCTCTGCTTCCTGTGGAGAGGCCCCGCGACAGAAAAAAAAGGATTTATCGACACTCAAGGAGTTACTTATTAACTAAGGGGGTTCCTCTCCCCCCCACCCCCCCCCCCCCCCCTAAAAAAAAGGTTTTGAGTAGATACTAAAATCAACTGAAATTGATTTTGTAATGTGTTTTTTTCAAAACTGCACATTTGAGACCTATCTATTATTATTATTATTATTATTATTATTATTATTATTATTATTATTATTATTATTATGAGTTTATTTGGCAGACGCCTTTATCCCAGGTGACTCACACAGGTGTTACAGGGCAGCACAGGGTTACAATGCAAGGCTGTGTGGTCCAGTGGTTAAAGAAAAGGGCTTGTAACCAGGAGGTCCCCGGTTCAAATCCCACCTCAGCCACTGACTCATTGTGTGACCCTGAGCAAGTCACTTCACCTCCTTGTGCTCCGTCTTTCGGGTGAGACGTAGTTGTAAGTGACTCTGCAGCTGATGCATAGTTCACACACCCAAGTCTCTGTAAGTCGCCTTGGATAAAGGCGTCTGCTAAATAAACAAATAATATTTAAATACAGTATAGTTTACAGTAAGTGCAAATAATAACACTGCTAGAATACAATATGAACTAGGATGCTCTGTATAATAATAACACTACTAGAATACAATATGAACTAGGATGCTATGTATAATAATAACACTACTACAATACAATATGAACTAGGATGCTATGTATAATAATAACACTACTAGAATACAATCTGAACTAGGATGCTCTGTATAATAATAACACTACTAGAATACAATATGAACTAGGATGCTATGTATAATAATAACACTACTAGAATACAATATGAACTAGGATGCTATGTATAATAATAACACTGCTAGAATACAATATGAACTAGGATGCTATGTATAATAACACTACTAGAATACAATATGAACTAGGATGCTATGTATAATAATAACACTACTAGAATACAATATGAACTAGGATGCTATGTATAATAATAACACTACTAGAATACAATATGAACTAGGATGCTATGTATAATAATAACACTACTAGAATACAATATGAACTAGGATGCTATGTATAATAATAACACTACTAGAATACAATATGAACTAGGATGCTCTGTATAATAACAACACTACTAGAATACAATATGAACTAGGATGCTATGTATAATAATAACACTACTAGAATACAATATGAACTAGGATGCAGCCAGTTAGGATCACAGCAAGTTATATCTACAGTGACATGTTAGTAGTGCAGTAGTGCAAGGATAGCGCATCAGCTGAGGATCCAGTAACGTGGTGCTGAGGTCAGGAGAGTCCAGCGCAGAGCAGGAGGGGTGGATCCAGAGATCTACGAGCGCAGTCTGAACTGGTAATGGGTGTGTGCGAATCAGATCAGTACTGGGGAGTTATCTGAAGATGTTTAAACTCACCTGGCAGCAATGTACAGCATTTGGTTGATTCGAGTCATTCTTTGGAAGTCCAGCCCTAGTCTGACTGTCTCATTGTCTGAAGGCAGACCTTGAAATCCGGGGTACAGGAAAGAATCTGGAGGGGAGGGGAAGGGGGATAGATGCATTTAAACCACATTGCAAAAATACCAAGATCTTAACATTGCATCCAATTGCCTGAATCTGACGAAACTGCCTAGTGGAAATGATTAATGCTGATTAATTCAAATTTCTGGTTTTTTTTTTCTTCAGACCGGTCCTATAACATGGCTTAACGGTACAGCCCCGCCCCCCCCCCTTGAAAAGCACAGGACCCCTTGGCTTTCTAAAGAAATCTGTACGCTCTGAGAAATCCTCTCTGAAACAAAGCAGTCTGTCACAATAAACAGCGTGTACAAAATGAAATAAATCACTCTTATAATATATAATATCACCAGGGCCTGGATTAGTGGAGCGGAGAGAGAGGGAGAGGGAGAGAGAGGGGAGGGAGAGAGGGGAGGGAGAGAGAGGGGAGGGGAGAGAGAGATGGAGAGAGATAGAGAGAGAGAGACAGAGGGAGAGAGAGGGAGAGGGGGAGGGAGAGAGATAGAGAGAGAGAGACAGAGGGAGAGAGAGATGGAGAGAGAGAGAGAGAGAGAGAGAGAGGGGGAGGGAGAGAGAGAGAGAGAGATGGAGATGGAGAGAGATAGAGAGAGAGACAGAGGGAGAGAGAGGGAGAGAGAGAGAGAGATGGAGAGAGATAGAGAGAGAGAGAGAGAGAGAGAGAGAGAGAGAGAGGGGGGGAGAGAGAGATCTATGTATATTGCAGCTAAGGGTTAAACTCGGATTATTCTTTAGTGAGTCCATGCGGGTTCTGGTCGGGTTGCAGGCCTTATTAAAACGGGTCTGGGTCAGAAGCGAGCCGCGCAGGACTCTGATGTGCAGCCCTCTATAAAAACGAGGTTAAACCTTATCCAGGGTGACTTACAATTGTTACAAGATATCGCATTATTTTTACATACAATTACATTATTTTTTTACACATTATTTTTACATACAATTCCCCATTTATACAGTTGGGTTTTTACTGGAGCAATCTAGGTAAAGTACCTTGCTCAAGGGTACAGCAGCAGTGTCCCCCACCTGGGATTGAACCCACGACCCTCCGGTCAAGAGTCCAGAGTCCTAACCACTACTCCACACTGCTTAACGAAAAAAAAAAAAAAAAGAAGTTCTATTTGACACTCACGCTGCTGGCTGACTGTGTTGATCGGCTCCAGGTCTTTGGGGAAACTTGTACAGCCTGTCAGGTTGACCAAGCAAAGCACGAGAGAGGCGACCAGCAGGGGGCAGTGTATTCTGACAGGGGGACCCATTTCAACAGCAGGGGCTGCTCGCGCCGTCTTCAGCTGAGTTTCCTTTACCAGAGCTTCATTGCTGCGTTCTAGAGAGCCTAGAGAGGTAACAGAGAACAGAATTCACCTGGATCCATTTCAGCACCTCAGGTCGTAAGTTTCATCAGCTGGAATGCTGGGGGCCGGGCTAACTCCTGTGGAAGGACAATGATTAACCTGACCTCCATTATTACAATTCCATTTCGGATCAGTACAAGAACAAACAACGACATTGGTTGATTTTCAAATGACATCATATGCAGCTTGAATTGAGAACCCGCCGTTGAATGGAGTGTGCAGCCAATCAAACGCTGATATTGACAAACGTCCGTTTTTGTTTTTTTTAATCATCCAAACAGCGATCTTACATATTATTTGGCGGGTTGTACAATGACTGTCTTGGGTCTGCATGTTTTAATGTTAATTTGCGGGTCTGCTAAACGAATAACCACGGTGACCTTGTGAAAGAGAGTAGTTAGCGGTTGGTTGCACCTGAGTGGAGTTCCAGCTGAATAACTCATTTCTATCAGTAAGATAACAGAAACAAACTGTAGTCGCGTAGCCTCTGAGCTGCTAGAGTAGAAATAGCAGGCATAGAGGCGACACAGACAGAGAAGCTCCCAGTACCTCCAGATCATCTGGACCATCGCTGTCTCATCTGAGGCCGTCTCTCCTGGGGTTCAGGACATCTCATCCAATTTCAGTTAGATGTTTGCGACCGCTTTGCAGAGCGCGGGATTTCAGATTCTGAGCTCATTTGAATTCCGGCCTCATCGTTGGTCGTCCCTTTGCGCGTTAGTTGTTTAAACATTTTGCAAGGTTTGGCAGGAGCGTGAGGGCAACACAATTTTGAAATAAAGAAAATCCCAAAAGCCCCCCCAGTTCTCCGAGCTGCCAAATCCCAGAAACTCTCGGAGGAATGTGGAGTCTGATGCTGAAGGGCTGAGAATCTTTCTTTCTTTCTTTGGTTTCTGCCTACAGTGTTTCTTTCTTGTTTTTTCTTTCTTTCTCTTTCTTTCTTTCTTTCCCTTCTCTAACATTTTTGCTTTAGCTTTGCAAAACCAATCGTGCCAAACTGTACCTATTTACACAGTGAACTAATCTCCGATACAAAAAAAGCTGTTAATTATACAACAGACCTCCCCATGGTCAGTATAA
>NW_026708228.1:87500-90842 GCF_902713425.1 Acipenser ruthenus
CAGCCCACCAACACAAACCATACCAGCAGCAGAGCGCTGTGGGGTCATTAATAAAAACAACAGGACTGGATTCATTCGTTTGTTTAGTGATATGTAGAACATCTCCTTTGCAGCGTGTAGCTGGAGATTGTTGCCGGGTTTGGAACCAGCTGAAGCTCGACAAAATTCAAAACGGGATGAAAAGAGTTCCAAAAAAAGAAATAAATAAAAAGAGGCATTCTCCAGATGTTCAGTGTTGGCATGACTCCCTTTCTAAAAAAAACAAGCCGTTCAAATTAGCCACCACAGGCAAAGTACAGCTCTTGCCAAAAGTTTAACATCACCTAGAATTTTAGGTTTGAGACAAAAAAAAAAAATGAACATAATTTAGATCTTTTAATTAACATGATTTCATCAAAGAAAATACAAAATGATATTGCAAAAAAAAAAAAAAAAAAAAGTCTACCGGAAGGAAGCAGTTCAGTGTTTCATGCTAGATTTTAATTGTCAGTTTTTCTTTAAGTATCTGGAAAACTATACAAAGCGGTGGTGTGCGATTCAATATGTTAAGATAACATTATTCAGCAGGTTTCACTCGACTGTATGAAGCAAAACTAGTTGAGGTGATGCGAAACATGTATCCATAGCTGTGGTCTTACTATAAATTAAATGTTTGCATACTTTTAAATACTATATATACATAAACATGTTGAAAAAAAGATGAGAAATCTACAATGGCACGGACTCAAAAACAAACGTCATCCGAGAGAGCGAGCCAGATTGCAGCTTCTCTGAGAGCTCAGGAAAGGAAACGATCACAGTGTCAGAGTGAATCATCTGGCTTTCTGCACGCACATTAGCTCTCCAAAGCCCCAGATAAATTCCTATCAGATCCCAGGACGTTAATGTCATTTCAAACACGATTAGGCATGTTAGGTAGCTTTCTCCATGGCCCATTACCTCCCCATCCTAACAGGAGGGTGTATTAGCGTCCTATCAGATACAAAGTCAACCAAGCAGAGCCTCGCTGGACGCTTGATAGGAGAGAGCTTGTGAAATCTGACTGTCTGCAACTCTAGCCGATCAGCCAGTGAAATCTGAGGCTGTTTGTCACGGCCAGCGAAGCTTGAAATGGGGCAGCGGCTACCAAAATAAATAAATATAGATACATCCTGGAGGGAGGGAGGGAGGGAGGGAGCAGTTCAGTCTCCGTGCCTCAAGCCTGCCCTGGACTGGAGGGAGGAACCCTTTCTCTTAGGGGGGTGAGGGACGGAGGGAGGGAGCAGTTCAGTCTCCGTGCCTCAAGCCTGCCCTGGACTGGAGGGAGCACCCTTTCTCTTAGGGGGGTGAGGGAGGGAGGGAGCAGTTCAGTCTCTGTGCCTCAAGCCTGCCCTGGACTGGAGGGAGCACCCTTTCTCTTAGGGGGGTGAGGGAGGGAGGGAGGGAGCAGTTCAGTCTCCGTGCCTCAAGCCTGCCCTGGACTGGAGGGAGCACCCTTTCTCTTAGGGGGGTGAGGGAGGGAGGGAGCAGTTCAGTCTCCGTGCCTCAAGCCTGCCCTGGACTGGAGGGAGCACCCTTTCTCTTAGGGGGGTGAGGGAGGGAGGGAGGGAGGGAGCAGTTCAGTCTCCATGACCTAAGTAGACTTGGCGTTCATGTCACACAGAGAGAGAGAGATAGACAGAGAGAGAGAGAGAGAGAGAGAGAGAGAGATAGACAGAGAGAGAGATAGACAGAGAGAGAGAGAGACAGACAGAGAGAGGTGACCCTTAGTCTTCTGTTGTCTGATAAGAGTAGTCATGCGGACGGGCAGTAAAATGGGATTTCGCTTTTGCTTCTGTGTCGTGCATTTTAACAAGCGGAGTCCATTGTCCTCCAGAACCTGCAGACGGATTTAAACATCTATTAAAAGAGAGAGAAGATTGAAATAGCAGGAAGAAAAAAAAAAACTTTCTTTTTGTCCTGAAAGTCTTTTTTTCCCTGTCTTTCTTTCTCATTCTTTTTCTTCCTCCTTTCTCTGATAAATCTTTCTTTCGTTCCTTCTTTTCCTGAAAACCCTTCCTTCTTTTTATTTTCACCCTTCCTGGTCTGAAAATAATGATTTTATTTCTTTCATGAAAATCCTTTCTTTCTTTCTTTCGTTCTTTCTTTTTCTTTCTTTCTTTCTTTCTTTCTTTCTTTCTTTCTTTCTATAAACACGCACGCACGCACGCACGCACACACACACAAGCACGCACACAAGCACACACACACACACTGACTGCAGCAGATTACAATGACGTGCAGCAGCCAACACACACACCAGAAATCCACTGCATTAACATATGAGCACCAGACTCTGCGATCGCCCTCAAACCCGAGTCCGCTCTCTGCTACTGGCTCAGCAGAGATGCATCCCAGCCTGATAAATCGTCTTAAATCAACAGGAGTTTGTTTTTTTTTCTACCGCGCTCCTCGTTTTGCAGATCTCGGTTCCTGTTGGCGTTGGATTCAGTCTAAATTGAAAGCATGTGTTTTTTTGAATGCGTGTTTCTATAATCAGCTGTAGCTGGGAGTGTGTTGTACACATGAGCTCTCCTGTTGTGTCTGTGATTTTGCACAGCCCTCTGGGATGCCATGGCAAGAAGGGAGCCATATACAAATACATTCGCATTGTATTGTATTGTATTGTATTGTATTGTATTGTATTAGTATGCTGTATTAGTTCCCTGTGATCAGTTGAACAGTGGTCACTGTGTGACAGAGTGCCAGGCAGACTAAGAAAGACTAAAACCACAAAAAAAACGACATGCCATTTGTAAGGCGGCCATTGGCAGAGAGCCGACCAATCACGGCTCCCCGTTACGCGGTTCTCATCCACAGTGTGCCGTACTTAAAGCAGGCATCATCCAGAGCTCCGAAACACCGAACGGAGCTCCACTTAGAAATACTATAGCAGAGACTTCATAAGCCATGAGAAACGTTTCCACTGGAAGCCTTTCTCCATGTCTTTGAGGAACAAATGCAAACACGAATAATAATTTCAAGCTCAGCACACAAGTCAAATAACTTTTTTTTTTTTTTTTTGGTATAATTGCTATTTATAAATTAATTCGCCAAACCTCCAATTCTGGCATTATAATATATTATATATTCATGGGCCGGAACTATTTTCTAGAGGCAGCAGTGATGCGGTTGAGCCGGAACTCGCATAATCGTCAAGCGAAGTCACATGACTCCCATCTCCCGCTCGCCTCTCTGAGTCAGTCCGTCAGTCCTCTTGATGCAATGGAAAGAGCTTTAGGAACTTCTGTTATCTTTAAGAAGGTTAAAAAATGCCGACGAAGACGAGAGCAACAGGGCATCGACTAGGACTGTGAACACAAA
>NW_026708229.1:0-90277 GCF_902713425.1 Acipenser ruthenus
ACCCCCCCTCCATCCTCCCCCCCTCCATCCTCACCCCCCTCCCTCCCTCCTCCATCCTCCATCCTCCCCCCCCTCCCCCCTCCCCTCCCCTCCCACCCCACATGGAAAGAAGCCGGTATTAAAGTAATGAAATTCTTCAGTTGGGTTCTCTTACCACATCCACAGAGAGCCACTGTTCAATATCATCCATGACATGAGTGTGAGAGACGGGGATCTGAGAGGCACAGAGACAGACAGACACCAGCTTTACTGTGTGTATCAGCATCTCTATTAGCATCCCATCTGATCACTGTTAGAACGCATTCAGATTCAAATACTAGCACGAAAAACAACAAATCAAAAAAGTCATTTTTTGTACCAGATATTCCGCCTCCAAGCCTTGTCTATAAAGAAGTGATTCGTTTGAAAACCAGACAGACAGACAGACAGACAGACAGAGACCCACACAGCCATCCTTACACCTCAGAACCCTCCAAACCAACACCCCTGAACACCAGTCTAGTAAACTAGAAACTGACACACTAGCCCTGCTGCTGCTGCTGCTGCACCCAGTCCTGGGGTTCAGAGCTCCCTCAAAGAAGTCTAGTATTATTAATATTGAAATGATCAGGAGCCAGGAGTTTGAGCAGGGTTACAAACTCACACTAGCCCTGCTGCTGCTGCTGCTGCTGCACCCAGTTCTGGGGTTCAGAGCTCCCCTCAATGAAGTCTAGTATTATTAATATTGAAATGATCAGGAGCCAGGAGTTTGATCAGGGTTACAAACCAGGACTGGGGTGCAGTAGCAGGGCTACTGGGAGTTCACTATGGGAGAGCCACAGATCCCAGTTGGTCCCAGTTGACCCACCATGCCTTGGTTCGCCATCCAGTGACTGAGAGGGGCTCCTTCGGGCCCTGGCTGAGGGTACGAGTCAATGTCATCCTTGAGAGAAAACAGGCTGTGAGTCACACACACACTCACACACACACACACAGCGTGTCATTATTATTACTGAGAAGATTCAGTGCAGTACCTGGATTAAACACGAGGGGGGCAGCACACACACACAAACTCAAGCACAGTACACAGGGACACTTACACAGAACCTGGTTAACTTGAAATGAGAATGTGTGTGTGTCAGTGTGTATCTCAGTGTATCAGTGTGTTTATCTCAGTGTGTGTCACTGTATCTCAGTGTGTGTGTGTGTGTGTGTGTGTGTCTCAGTGTATCTTCTACAGTGGAGTGAGGCAGCAGTGTGGAGTAGTGGTCAGGGCTCTGGACTCTTGACCGGAGGGTCGTGGGTTCAATCCCAGGTGGGGGACACTGCTGCTGTACCCTTGAGCAAGGTACTTTACCTAGATTGCTCCAGTAAAAACCCAACTGTATAAATGGGGAATTGTATGTAAAAATAATGTGATATCTTGTAACAATTGTAAGTCGCCCTGGATAAGGGCGTCTGCTAAGAAATTAATAATAATAATAATAATAATCTCAGTGCGTGTCTCAGTGTATAGAGAGTCTGTCTCCCCTCCCCCCTCTCTCTCTCTCCCCCTCTCTCACCGCGCCAGTGTTCTGCAGTCTGGTGTCCAGCGCTCCCGCCAGCCCCTCCACAGCCTGGGGGTCCTCATAGCGCACCCTGTCAAGAGACACACATACACAGGACTGTCAAGAGACACACAGGACTGTCAAGAGACACACAGGACTGTCAAGAGACACACAGAGGACTGTGAAGAGACACACAGAGGACTGTCAAGAGACACACAGAGGACTGTCAAGAGACACACAGGACTGTCAAGAGACACACAGAGGACTGTGAAAAAACTGAACTGATCAGATCAGAGGGGAGAGACAGGGAGAGGGTCAGAGTTAGTTCTACAGCAGAGAGTATATTTCTTTACTGAGAGAGGAGAGGAGAGGAGAGAGGCCGGTCCAGTCTCTAGCTGGCTCTGTTTTGGTTCTGTTCTGGCTCTGGAGCAGCCCCAGGGGTTTGGGCCAGCGGCGGTCAAACTTGTGGAAGAAGAGCGGGTCTGTGAAGGGGCCGCTGTGGATGATGGAGTACAGCGTGTAGCAGAGCAGAACCACCATGCCGCTGATCAGAAGGAAGGGCAGGAAGGGACGCAGCAGAGACCAGTACACCCACAGCGTGTACCCACAACCCCCCGGTCACCCCGCGTGCGTGGGGCGCCGAGAGGAGGGGGCTGGGGGGGGCAGGGGCAGAGAGATCCAGGGTGAGGGAGGAGGAGGGAGAGAGGGGGAGGGGAGAGGAGAGGAGGGGGAGGGAGAGAGAGGAGAGGAGAGAGGAGATGAGGAGAGAGAGAGGAGGGAGATGAGGAGAGAGAGGAGGGGGAGGGGGGAGGGAAGGAGGAGGAGAGGGAGGTGGGAGAGGGAGAGGAGGTGAGGAGAGAGGAGGTGAGTGAGAGGAGAGGAGGGGGAGGGAAGGAGAGGGAGGTGAGAGAGGGAGAGGAGTTGAGGAGAGAGGCAGAGGGAGAGGGAGGTGAGGAGAGAGAGGAGAGGAGAGGAGGGGAGGTGAGAGAGGGTGAGGGAGAGGAGGTGAGGGAGAGGAGGAGGAGAGAGAGAGAGGGCACAATCCAGAACGTGAACTCAGCTCTGTGTATCGCAGCTTGTGAAAATCACAGGAAACAGATTAGAATCCCAAATTTTAAAAAAATAAGAAAAGAAAAACAGAATTCAATTTGTAATTCCACCACAGAGAAATGACTCGAACTCGATGTGAATTGAAACCCAGAACAAATTCAGTTTGTAGAATCCAGCTTTGAAAAAAAATCAAAAGAAACTGGAGAATATGTAAATTATAATCCCAAATGTATTGCTTTAAAAAAAAAAAAAAAAAAACACAATCGATGAATTTTTTATAATATTCCGGATTCGATTACAAAATGTTCTGGAAAAAATAAAAACAAAGTTCAAAAGGTTGCATCGATTCACTTTCCGAGCTCAGCGGCATTTCAAACAAGTTAAAAATAAATAAAGTTTGATTTGAAGAGAGCGAGTTGTGTCTGACTGCGGACTGAGAGAAGAGAGAGAGAGAGAGAGAGAGAGAGAGAGAGAGAGGGAGAGAGAGAGAGAGAGGGGGGGAGGAGAGGGAGAGGTGGAGGAGAGAGAGAGAGGGGGGAGGAGAGGGAGAGGGTGATGGAGGTGTCAGCTGTGTGTTTTTGTCAGAGCTGCTGTATTAAAATGTGTCCTCGAGGGGTAATTTAGTCTTAGGGGTGTCGAGTTACACTGAGACCAGCAATCACAGCAGAGGAGGGAGAGAGGAGAGGAGAGGGGGAGAGAGAGAGAGGAGGGGGAAAGGGAGGGAGGAGGGATGAGGGGGAAAGAGCGGGGAGAGACACAGGGATTGAATTATTGCACTCAATTTAGAGGGTAAGGGGTGAGAGGAAAGGAGGGAGAGAAAGGGAGAGAGACGGATAGAGGGGAGGCACGCGCACACGCACACACACACAGCTGGTAAAACTCTTCTGCTATTTTTAGCCCCCCTAGGTGACCGGGTCCCTCACCTCTCTGCTCTGCACATGGAAAAATTATAAAGCTTCCAAACTGTGCTTTACCATGCCTCCACTCTGCTGTATCACACTGTGCTGTATCACACTCTGCTGTATCACACTGTGCTGTATTACACTGTATCACACTGTGCTGTATCACACTGTGCTGTATCACACTGTATTACACTGTGCTGTATCACACTCTGCTGTATCGCACTGTATTACACTGTGCTGTATCACACTGTGCTGTATCACACTGTGCTGTATCACACTGTATTACACTGTGCTGTATCACACTCTGCTGTATCGCACTGTATTACACTGTGCTGTATTACACTGTGCTGTATCACACTGTGCTGTATCACACTGTATTGCACTGTGCTGTATCACACTGTATTACATTGTGCTGTATCACACTGTATTACACTGTGCTGTATCACACTGTATTACATTGTGCTGTATCACTCTGCTGTATCACACTCTATTACTCTGCTGTATCACACTCTGCTGTATCACACTGTATTACATTGTGCTGTATCACACTCTGCTGTATCACACTGTATTACACTGTGCTGTATTACACTCTGCTGTATCACACTGTACCACACTGTGCTGTATTACACTGCTGTATCACACTGTGCTGTATCACACTGTATTACATTGTGCTGTATCACACTCTGCTGTATCACACTGTATTACACTGTGCTGTATTACACTCTGATGTATTGCACTCTGCTGTATCACACTGTATCACACTGTGCTGTATCACACTGTATTACACTCTGCTGTATCACACTCTGCTGTGCTCTAAGCAAACTCCACGACTCACTCCTTGCGCTGATCTGCCAGGGAGCTGCTCCTTGTCTGAGCGAACATGTCAAACTCGTCCTCCTCTACTGGTTTAGAGGCACTGGGAACACTTGGAGCAGTGGAGAGGGTCTGCAGGGTACTGGAGACGGAGGCCGGACTCGAACCCGTGTCTGTGAGGGGAAGAGAATTATACTGCAGTGTCAAACTGAACAGGATTGTGGGGCTCTGTCTCTCTCTCTGTCTGTAGCTGTACCACTCCTTGCAAACATATGTTAAGATAATTAAACCTCTCTCCTCTCCTCTCCTCTCCTCTCCTCTCCTCTCTCTCAGCAGTATTACGTTTCTAGCAGTAACTTGATTAGTGCTTAATCTTTCCTCCCCAGACAGCTTGACCAAGTTGAAAAAAGTACAGCCAGGAACTCACAGTGCACTACAGCCCCCTGCTGGCCACTGCCCGTTACTGCAGCAGTCATCTTCAATACAGCAATCTAACCCTATAAGCCATTCTGGGGCGTATTTACAATGTTTAGAATTACTAAAATAAACTAAAACTCAACGGCAAACGCTTCCACTGGAAGTCATTGAAGACGCTGAGAAAGACTTCTAGTGGAAACGTTTGCCATTGAATTTACACTGAAGACGTTGAGAGAGACTTCTAGTGGAAACGTTTGCCATTGAATTTACACTGAAGACGCTGAGAGAGACTTCTAGTGGAAACGTTTGCCATTGAATTTACACTGAAGACGCTGAGAGAGACTTCTAGTGGAAACGTTTGCCATTGAATTTACACTGAAGACGCTGAGAGAGACTTCTAGCGGAAACGTTTGCCGTTGAATTTACACTGAAGACGCCGAGAGAGACTTCTAGTGGAAACGTTTGCCATTGAATTTACACTGAAGACTCTGAGAGAGACTTCTAGCGGAAACGTTTGCCATTGAATTTACACTGAAGACACTGAGAAAGACTTCTAGTGGAAACGTTTGCCATTGAATTTACACTGAAGACTCTGAGAGACTTCTAGCGGAAACGTTTGCCATTGAATTTACACTGAAGACGCTGAGAGAGACTTCTAGTTGAATGGTAGTTTCTTTCATTATTTCTATATTCAGCTCGTCGAGTGAGTAACAGTTGAGATGGATTTGGGTTTTTTTGGATGTTAATTATTTGAAATGTGACTCACTGAGGCTGGCTAGCTGGGAGGAGAGAGCGCTCACTGCTGATTGGCCGACAGGAGGCCCGGACACAGTACTGCCAGCTGCTGATTGGATGACAGCTGGAGAGGCGGGGCTTGTGTCAGGGATGGAGTCTGAAACCTGAGAGAGAGAGAGAGAGAGTGAGAGAGAGAGTAAGGAGAATGAAGAGAAAAAATCAAGATATTAAAGAAAAAAAAGTACTTTTTTTTTTTTAATTAATAGAAAAAAATACATTTTTATAATACCATGTCCCTCAAAATATACTGCCACCCACTCTCCCCCTCTCCCAGCTCCTGTCTCTCCTCCCCTCCCGTCACCTGTCTCACCTGTCTCTCTCTCCTCCCCTCCCTCTCCATTCGCTCGTATCTCATGAAGATGTTGTTCATGTCTCTCTCTCTCTCACCTCTCTCCCTCTCTCCTCTCCTCCTCTCCCTCTCCTCTCCATTCGCTCGTATCTCATGAAGATGTTGTTCCTGTCTCTCTCTCTCTCACCTCTCTCCCTCTCTCTCCTCCTCTCCCTCTCCTCTCCATTCGCTCGTATCTCATGAAGATGTTGTTCCTGTCTCTCTCTCTCTCACCTCTCTCTCCTCTCCTCCTCTCCCTCTCCTCTCCATTCGCTCGTATCTCATGAAGATGTTGTTCCTGTCTCTCACCTCTCTCCCTCTCTCCTCTCCTCCTCTCCCTCTCCTCTCCATTCGCTCGTATCTCATGAAGATGTTGTTCCTGTCTCTCTCTCACCTCTCTCCCTCTCTCCTCTCCCTCTCCTCTCCATTCGCTCGTATCTCATGAAGATGTTGTTCCTGTCTCTCTCTCTCTCACCTCTCTCCCTCTCTCCTCTCCTCCTCTCCCTCTCCTCTCCATTCGCTCGTATCTCATGAAGACGTTGTTCCTGTCTCTCTCTCTCCTCTCTCCCTCTCTCCTCTCCTCCTCTCCCTCTCCTCTCCATTCGCTCGTATCTCATGAAGATGTTGTTCCTGTCTCTCTCTCACCTCTCTCCCTCTCTCCTCTCCTCCTCTCCCTCTCCTCTCCGTTCGCTCGTATCTCATGAAGATGTTGTTCATGTCGTCGTTGAGCAGCAGCAGCTCCTCTGTTAACCCTTCGTTCTCCACGCGGGGAATCAGCTCCAGAACCCGGCGCTGCATGGAGCGACACGTCCGACTCAACTCCTAGAGAGAGAGGAGAGGGGGAGGGAGAGGAGAGGAGAGAGAGGAGAGAGAGGAGAGAGAGAGAGGAGAGGGAGGAGAGAGAGAAAGAGAGGAAAGGGGATAAAGAAAGAGAGGAGGGGTGGGGGGAGAGAGGACAGAGGAGGGGAGGGGGAGAGGAGACAGGGGGGAGAGAGAGAGGGGAGGGGGAGAGGAGAGGGAGAGAGATAGAGAGGAGAGAGAGAGGGTTACTAACACAAACACACAGAATATAGACAAAGAAAGGCAGTGACAGACAGACACACACACACACACAGAGACACACACAGACAGATACACACACACACACAGACAGACACACACACACAGCCTCACCTGCAGCAGCTCGAGGTCGGAGGTCTCCACCTGCCCGGAGCTCATCTCTGCCATCATCCCCGACATCACTGTGACATTCCCCCGGACAACCTGCATCTCAGAGCAGAGCTTCAAGAGCTGAGAGAGAGAGGAGAGAGAGAGAGACATCACTGTGACATTCCCCCTGACAACCTGCATCTCAGAGCAGAGCTTCGAGAGCTGAGAGAGAGAGGAGAGAGAGAGAGACATCACTGTGACATTCCCCCTGACAACCTGCATCTCAGAGCAGAGCTTCGAGAGCTGAGGGAGAGAGAGAGAGACATCACTGTGACATTCCCCCTGACAACCTGCATCTCAGAGCAGAGCTTCGAGAGCTGAGGGAGAGAGAGAGAGACATCACTGTGACATTCCCCCTGACAACCTGGATCTCAGAGCAGAGCTGAGAGAGAGAGAGAGAGAGAGGAGAGAGAGAGAGACATCACTGTGACATTCCCCCTGACAACCTGCATCTCAGAGCAGAGCTGAGAGAGAGAGAGAGAGAGAGGAGAGAGAGAGAGACATCACTGTGACATTCCCCCTGACAACCTGCATCTCAGAGCAGAGCTGAGAGAGAGAGAGAGAGAGAGGAGAGAGAGAGAGACATCACTGTGACATTCCCCCGGACAACCTGCATCTCAGAGCAGAGCTGAGAGAGAGAGAGAGAGAGAGGAGAGAGAGAGAGACATCACTGTGACATTCCCCCTGACAACCTGCATCTCAGAGCAGAGCTGAGAGAGAGAGAGAGAGAGAAGAGGAGAGAGAGAGACATCACTGTGACATTCCCCCTGACAACCTGCATCTCAGAGCAGAGCTGAGAGAGAGAGAGAGAGGAGAGGAGAGAGAGAGACATCACTGTGACATTCCCCCTGACAACCTGCATCTCAGAGCAGAGCTGAGAGAGAGAGAGAGAGAAGAGGAGAGAGAGAGACATCACTGTGACATTCCCCCTGACAACCTGCATCTCAGAGCAGAGCTGAGAGAGCTGAGAGAGAGAGAGGAGAGAGAGAGAGACATCACTGTGACATTCCCCCTGACAACCTGCATCTCAGAGCAGAGCTGAGAGAGAGAGAGAGAGAGGAGAGAGAGAGACATCACTGTGACATTCCCCCTGACAACCTGCATCTCAGAGCAGAGCTGAGAGAGAGAGAGAGACATCACTGTGACATTCCCCCTGACAACCTGCATCTCAGAGCAGAGCTGAGAGAGCTGAGAGAGAGAGGAGAGAGAGAGAGACATCACTGTGACATTCCCCCTGACAACCTGCATCTCAGAGCAGAGCTGAGAGAGGAGAGAGAGAGAGAGACATCACTGTGACATTCCCCCTGACAACCTGCATCTCAGAGCAGAGCTGAGAGAGGAGAGAGAGAGAGAGAGAGAGACATCACTGTGACATTCCCCCTGACAACCTGCATCTCAGAGCAGAGCTGAGAGAGCTGAGAGAGAGAGAGGAGAGAGAGAGAGAAGAGGGGGGGAGAGAGAGAGGGGGAGAGGAAGAGAGAGAGGGGGGGAGAGAGGAGAGAAAGAGAGAGAGGGGGGTGTAGTCTGTAAAATCCTGTAATATGAAATGACGGACGACTCCACTCAAATAACTCGAGTTTCAAGAAGCTTTAATACAGGAACGCTCTGTCTTGGTTATTGAGGAGGTAGCTCAATATTTATACTGGATCAGCAACAAATGAACACGTCAGCATGATTAAAGAACGTTCTAGAAGTTTCTCAAAGATGAAGATTCCCTCATAAGGGGTTGTTTTCAATGAAGCAGTTTCGCCTCAAAGTAGACATAACAGCATCCTAACTATATCAGTTGAGGAGCACATTTCAAGCAGTTCTCTGTAGAACGCACTGTGCTAAAGAAAACCACACGATCGTCCTTAACCCTTTACAGACCACATCACATACTTCCTGCCTCTTCAGGGGACAGAGAGAGGAGAGGAGAGGGGGAGAGAGAGAAGAGAGAGAGAGAAGAGAGAGGAGAGAAGGGGAGAGACAGAGGAGAGACAGAGACAGAGAGAGGGGGGAAGAGGGAAGAGAGGAGAGGGGAGAGAGCAGAGAAGGGGAAAGAGGAGAGGGGGAGAGACAGAGAAGAGACAGAGAGAGAGAGGGGGGAAGAGAGAGAGGGGGAGAGAGGAGAAGGGGGAGAGACAGAGAAGAGAGAGGGGGGAGAGCGGGGAGAGAGAGGAGAGGGGGAGAGAGAGACAGAGAGGGGGAGAGACAGAGAAGAGACAGTGAGAGAGAGGGGGAAGAGGGGGGAAAGAGGGAGAGAGAGAGGAGAGGAGAGAGGGGGGAAAGAATGCGAGACAGAGAGAGAGAGAGGAGAGAGACACAGAGACAGAGAGACACAGAGGGAGAGAGAGAGGGGTTCCTGATTAAATCTAACAGTGCAGTTCCAGTCTCTGCACAGTCGTCTCCAGCGTCCCGTTCTGAACACAGATTGTATTTATTTTTTCTTCTTTCATTTTAGATTCGGTTTGAATACAAATTGAGGGAATTCCTTCATCAGCCGCAATCACTGCAGCACTCAATTAAGCCCCGCCTACCTGCTCTGCGGAGAGTGTGATTGGCCCGTCTGGGTTGCTGTCCGGGGGCGGGGCGGCTCTCTGCTCTGCGATTGGGGGAGGCAGGGCCCATGCAGTACTGCCGGGCACAGCAGGGGGCGCTGTGAGCCCTCTCACTGAACCCTGGAGTCTGACAGCCGGGTCTGAATCAGGAACACTCTGAGAAGAGAAGAGAGGAGAGGGGGAGGGAGTGAGGGGAGGAGAGGAGAGAGGGAGGAGAGGGGGAGAGAGGTGAGGAGGGTGTGTACCAGTAACTCAGTCAGTGTTTAGTCAGCATCTCTCTCCTCTCCTCTCTCACCCTGTGTGGGGTGTGTATGTATCTCTCTCCTCTCTTATCCTGTGTGTATGTGTGTATGTGTCTCTCTCCTCTCTTACCCTGTGTGGGGTGTGTATGTATCTCTCTCCTCTCTTACCCTGTGTGGGGTGTGTATGTATCTCTCTCCTCTCTTACCCTGTGTGTATGTGTGTATGTATCTCCTCTCCTCTCTTACCCTGTGTGGGGTGTGTATGTATCTCTCTCCTCTCTCACCATGTGTGTATGTGTGTATGTATCTCCTCTCCTCTCTTACCCTGTGTGGGGTGTGTATGTATCTCTCTCCTCTCTTATCATGTGTGTATGTATCTCCTCTCCTCTCTTACCCTGTGTGGGGTGTGTATGTATCTCCTCTCCTCTCTCACCCTGTGTGGGGTGTGTATGTATCTCTCTCCTCTCTTACCCTGTGTGTATGTATCTCCTCTCCTCTCTTACCATGTGTGTATGTATCTCCTCTCCTCTTTTACCCTGTGTGGGGTGTGTATGTATCTCCTCTCCTCTCTCACCCTGTGTGTATGTGTGTATGTATCTCCTCTCCTCTCTTACCCTGTGTGGGGTGTGTATGTATCTCTCTCCTCTCTTACCCTGTGTGTATGTATCTCCTCTCCTCTCTTACCCTGTGTGTATGTATCTCCTCTCCTCTCTTACCCTGTGTGGGGTGTGTATGTATCTCCTCTCCTCTCTCACCCTGTGTGTATGTGTGTATGTATCTCCTCTCCTCTCTCACCCTGTGTGGGGTGTGTATGTATCTCTCTCCTCTCTTACCCTGTGTGTATGTATCTCTCTCCTCTCTTACCCTGTGTGGGGTGTGTATGTGTCTCCTCTCCTCTCTTACCCTGTGTGGGGTGTGTATGTATCTCCTCTCCTCTCTCACCCTGTGTGGGGTGTGTATGTATCTCCTCTCCTCTCTCACCCTGTGTGGGGTGTGTATGTATCTCTCTCCTCTCTTACCCTGTGTGGGGTGTGTATGTATCTCTCTCCTCTCCTACCCTGTGTGGGGTGTGTATGTATCTCTCTCCTCTCTCACCCTGTGTGTATGTGTGTATGTATCTCTCTCCTCTCTTACCCTGTGTGGGGTGTGTATGTATCTCTCTCCTCTCTCACCCTGTGTGTATGTGTGTATGTATCTCTCTCCTCTCTCACCCTGTGTGGGGTGTGTATGTATCTCTCTCCTCTCTTACCCTGTGTGGGGTGTGTATGTATCTCCTCTCCTCTCTTACCCTGTGTGGGGTGTGTATGTATCTCTCTCCTCTCTCACCATGTGTGTATGTGTGTATGTATCTCCTCTCCTCTCTCACCCTGTGTGGGGTGTGTATGTATCTCTCTCCTCTCTTACCCTGTGTGGGGTGTGTATGTATCTCCTCTCCTCTCTTACCCTGTGTGTATGTGTGTATGTATCTCTCTCCTCTCTTACCCTGTGTGGGGTGTGTATGGGGGACAGTGAGTCCAGGTCCGTCATTGGAAACTCCAGTCCTTTCCTCCTCAGGTCCTCGTAGACGGAGACCACGCCGGTCAGATCGGGGGAGCTGCGGAAGGCGTCGGCCCAGGCCTGGGGGGGGGGGTTTGAAAATCACAAAACCGCTTCCTATCATTATGAACGAGTCGTTCAGCGACTTCCAGAGACTAGGGGGGTGAACTCTGCATCATCAACAACTGCTGCTGCTGCTGCTGCTGTTGCAGAGTCACTTCCAATAGGAGCTCGTTTGTTTGACGTGTGTAGTTGTGTGTGTAGTTGTATGTATAGTTGTGTGTGTGTATAGTTGTGTCGCTGTGTGTAGAGTTGTGTAGCTGTGTGTGTAGTTGTGTAGTTGTGTGTGTGTAGTTGTGTAGTTGTACCTGTATCAGGCTCAGCACTTTGTCCTGCACCGCGGCTGGCGGGTTGTTTTTGGGCAGGATGGTTTTCACCAGCACCCCCTCCACAAACTCACGACTCGACACCAACACGTGCAGACGATGCCCACAGTTCTTTACACACGCCTCCAATAACTGAGAGAGAGAGAGAGAGAGAGAGGGGGAGAGAGAGTCAGACTGACTGACACACACACACACACACACACAGACAGACAGACAGACGCAGACACTCACACAGAGACTCACCGTCAGCGACAGCATCACTTCATTGAAGTTTTTATTTCCCACAATCCTCTTCTTCAAGGCCTTGATGGCATCCTTTGGTCTGGAAATCGACAAGAAAACATTTTAACTGAGCGAGCGGCAGACAGACAGACAGACAGACAGACAGACAGAGAGACAGACAGAGAGACAGACAGACAGACATACAGACAGCCAGCCAGCCTCCACACCCCCCCAGACTGTGATCCTCTCAATAGCTTGTGATCTGAAGAAGATCCTGAGCGAGATTCATCACAATCAGACGAGCGCGTCTCTAGACGTGTGTGAAAATCTCAACGAATCAACGGCTTAGAAAACAGACTTTCATTTTTTTTTTTTATGAATGGAGACCACGTCTATGTGTCTGTGCGATGACGTCACTAGCGAGTGCGATGACATCATACCCTTCCTCCGTCTCGTTGATGATGTCACAGATCTCGATGTTCAGTCCCCAGTCTTCTGACTGCAAAGAACCATCAGTGGCTTTATCTGTTGGGAATCAAACAGAGATAATCAAACACAGTATATCAATCAAACACAGAGATAATCAAACACAGTATATCAATCAAACACAGAGATAATCAAACACAGTATATCAATCAAACACAGAGATAATCAAACACAGTATATCAATCAAACACAGAGATCATCAAACACAGTATATCAATCAAACACAGAGATCATCAAACACAGTATATCAATCAAACACAGAGATAATCAAACACAGTATATCAATCAAACACAGAGATAATCAAACACAGTATATCAATCAAACACAGAGATCATCAAACACAGTATATCAATCAAACACAGAGATAATCAAACACAGTATATCAATCAAACACAGAGATAATCAAACACAGTATATCAATCAAACACAGAGATCATCAAACACAGTATATCAATCAAACACAGAGATAATCAAACACAGTCACTGGAGACCGGACGAGCTTTGAGGAGCTGAGCGGCCTCCTCTCGTTCTGTGAATTATCTTGTGCTTGCTTTCTCTCTCTCTCTCTCTCTCTCTCTCTCTCTCGCACTCCTCCCCTCGCCCGACGCATGAACGAACTCTGAAATGAATAACACGGGGCTGGGAATCAGACTCCCGCTCCACAGCGGTGTGATCCAGTCCTGGTTTCACTAGGAGTTTAATAATAAGACACACCTGAGCTTGTTAGCTAGACACACTGGGGGCTGATCAAGCTGGGAGCAGTAAAACCTGGACTGGATTAAAATATATATCATTTTCTTTTTTAAAAAGGCTAATTAATAAGATAATTGATTGATTCTGAACTTGTATACAGATATTATGCAGAAACCTGCTGTAATAGAACAGGGTATATATCATATGAGGGGAAATGCACGGTACCCGCATGAAAACAGACGCCTTTTAAAAAGTTTCGCATCTGTACTCCTCTCAGCTAGAGAAGCCAGACTCGGATAACGAGTTGCGGGTTTAATGTGTATTAAATTGACGGGTTCAGTGCAACACTGTGAAGTATATTCAGCACAACTTTATTGGGGCGGATAATATATAATATATATATTTTTTATTGATCGTGTCGAATCAAACTGAAAAATGAACGACGTCGCCACAAAACACTTTAAACGGATGCGGAATCGTTAGCATTGTTTTGAAACGCAATTAAAACTCAAGCGCTCGGTATTTTAATAATGTGTAAAATCTGAAGTCGGCTTATCTACATTCATTTGAGAGGACGCTGGGTTACGTTTTACAAACTAACTCGGTACTTTTTAAGCTTAGACGACGCATTTGATGTGTCGGTTAAAATATTTATGAAGCGCATTGAGGGTTTTATTTTTAAGTTTTTCAGTTTATCTTTTTACATAATCGGGTTAGCAAATATATAATTAGGACTGAGCACTTCGTAAACTTTTCACTGGACCCGCCCCTGCCAGCTTAGCACTGGCTAGCCAGCGTGCCAATCACCCAGCTCCACAACCTGATTGGTCCAGGCTTGACCATTCTACCCGCCCCCTGGCCTCTCATTGGCGGAGCGATCCTTCAATTAAGCTGGCTTCTTCCGTAAACTCGTCAACCTCTGCCGAATTGCAAAAATAAAAACTAAGCGAAAGTAAACTCGCTCAAAACAAACAAAAAAAAAGAATCTAAACGTTTTTAAACGACGTGACACACGAGGATCGAGTCGCGTTTGTTACTTACCGATTCTCTGTCCCACCGGAGAGGCGAACGGACTTCCCAAGAGAAACTCCATCGTCCCCCCAAAAAAATAAACTGCTGCCTGTGAGTCAGCCTCGGGAGCGCGCAGCTGACAGCCAAGACGCCGGGACGCGCGGTCACGTGACAGCGAGGCGCGCCCCCGATACTCCACTCTGCGCGGCCCCGATATCTTATTATTATTATTATTATTTATTTCTTAGCAGACGCCCTTATCCAGGGCGACTTACAATTGTTACAACATATCACATTATTTCACATTATACAGATATCACATTCATTTTACATACAATTATCCATTTATACAGTTGGGTTTTTACTGGAGCAATCTAGGTAAAGTACCTTGCTCAAGGGTACAACAGCAGTGTCCCCCACTGGGGATTGAACCCACAACCCTCTGGTCAAGAGTCCAGAGCCCTAACCACTACTCCACACTGCTGCCCATAATATCTCACGATATCTCAAACACTGAGGCAGCGGCTGTGTGATTTTTTGTCACAATCTGTTCAAGCAAACGTCATTTAATTTGTGTGTGTGTGATCAAAACGAACTGCCACCAGCCGAGCTTCTAATAGCGATACAAACGAGTTCAATTGAAGAAGCCGCTGTCTGTCTTTTTTTGATTATTATTTATTTTTGAGCAAACGCCCTTATCCTGGGCGATTTACAATTGTTACAAGATATCACATTATTTTTACATACAATTCCCCATTTATAAAGTTGGGTTTTTACTGGAGCAATCTAGGTAAAGTACCTTGCTCAAGGGTACAGCAGCAGTGTCCTCCCCACCTGGGATTGAACCCACGACCCTCCGGTCAAGAGTCCAGAGCCCTGACCGCTACTCCACACTGCAGCCCTGCCTGCCTGCCTGTCTGTCTGTCCATTCAAATCAGATTCAAATGAAAGTGGTTGAACCATCACAGCGATTATTAATATGCCTCTCAAATCCATTCCAATTGGGATTCCTTCAAGAGGTGCTGATTTTGAAAAGCAATTGGAATTGAAAAAAAAAACAGAACTGATCCCAACTCTGGGATTTATTTATCTTTATAGTGAAAGAATGCAATGGTGTTTTGTAACAGAGTTGGATGTTTTCAATAGTGAAGCAGCTGATCTTGTTCTGCAGCTCGGAGCCCAAGGCTAACACGAGGGCTGGTTACTGATTCACATCTTTACAAGAACACCACAGGACGCCCTTTATTTTAAAAGGTGTTTATCTCGCTCACAAATACATCTTATAAACAATATATATATACACACACACACACACACACAGACACACACACAGACACACAGAGACACACACACACACACACTGTTTGTAATAGAGTCGGATGTTTTCAATAGTGAAGCAGCTGACCTTGTTCTGCAGCTCGGAGCCCAAGGCTAACACGAGGGCTGGTTACTGATACACATCTTTACAAGAACACCACAGGACGCCCTTTATTTTAAAAGGTGTTTATCTCGCTCACAAATACATCTTATGAACAATATATACAATATATTGTGTAAAATATGCTCAAATATATGTGAAAGCCATGTTCTTTTATTCTAATACAATTGCTCAGAGAAAAAAAAAACATTTTATTAACAAGTAATAAAAAACTCTCAAAAAGATTCAGAATTATTGACACCCCTAAAGATTCTTATGAATGAAATCAAACAAAATTAAATATGCATTAACATAGTACTTAAGTCTTAAGGAACTGTATTGTGGCCTTTTATTTTAAAAGGTGTTTATCTCGCTTACAAATACATCTTATAAACAATACATATATATATACACACACACACTATACACACACACACACAATACAAGCAGCCTGCATTTGAACTGTTGTCTTTCATTTAAAATGTGTGTAAAATATACATGTGGTTACAACAGCAACGCTAATCCATAAACTACACCCCCAGTTCAATAACCCCACCCCCTGCCCAATAACCCCACCCCCTCTCCAATATTATTATTTATTTCTTAGCAGACGTCCTTATCCAGGGCGACTTACAATTGTTACAAGATATCACATTATTTTTACATACTATTACCCATTTATACAGTTGGGTTTTTATTGGAGCAATCTAGGTAAAGTACCTTGCACAAGGGTACAGCAGCAGTGTCCCCCACCTGGGATTGAACCCACAAACCTCCGGTCCAGAGACCAGAGCCCTAACCACTACTCCACACTGCTGCCCGGTTGAAATACTCAGGACCTAGGCAAAGCACATTCTATTGACAGTGAGTCAGTCAGTGACAGCTGGGATTTGAACCAGTGTCCTCCTGGTTACAAGCCCTGGACTTTAACCACTGGACCGCACTGCCTCCTAGATTCACAGCGTTCATCTGTCACTGTGATTCTGTAGAGAGATTTTCCATTCACCAGCTCAGCAGTGGTTTCTAGACATTGATTCAAATCCATTGATAAAGTGTGCATTTCCCAGCGAGTTACAGCTTCACAGGAGGCTCACAGTGCTCTCCTCAAACCTGACACTGTGCTGTAGAAAGCAAGGCTCTGGATACACAGCCGTGGAGACAAACACAATCATATTTAACAACATGTCATTATAATGAGCTGCTTGATGAAGCTTTTCCTAATCGCATAAAAAGGGCGAGGATTACGAGAACACTTGGATGTCTCTTTAGTCAAGAAAGCCAGCTGGCTTTTAATGTCACCACGACAGGAAATGTCGTCTAGTCATGTGACTCGGGGGTCCTCCCACACATTTCTTTCTGTCAGCTGTGAGCCCTGGAGGGGCACAGGGGGTGATGTTAGGAGTTTATTTGAGCTCTCTGCTTCTGTGTGTGTGTGTGTCTGAGCTCTCTGCTACTCCTGCCCTGGCTGCTCCTCCTATCACAGATCCTACTTGTGCTCCTGCTACAGATCCAATAGCAGCTCCTGCTGCAGCTCCCAATTGACCCCTCAGAGCTCCTGCTGCTGCCCCTAGCAGTGCCCCTGCCACTGCTCCCAGTAATACTGCTGCTGGCTTCACACAGTGCTTCACAAAGTCATTGGATTTCTCTGCTTCTTCCCTCAGCCTTTCCTGGTAGCGCTGCCGGACCGCCTCCATCTCTCTCCTGTGTTTCTCCTCGTACTCTCCCCTCTCTCTCTCCCCCTTCTCCATGCACTCCTCCTTCTCTCGCTCTGCTCTTTCTCTCTCCTCTCTCTTTCTCCTCAGCTCTTCCTCCAGTTTGATCCTGTGATTCTCTCCCTGTTCTTTTCTCAGCTTTTCCTCCAGCTCTCCTATCCTCTCCTCCAGCTCTCTGATCTTCTCGTCTCGTTTCTGGATTTCCAATCTCATCTTCCTTTTCGTGTTCTCCAGTTCTTTCAGGTGCTTTGCCCTCAGTTCCTCTTCCTCCCTCAATATCGTCTCTTCCTCCTCCTTCAGTATCTCCTCTTGTCTTTGTCTGATCTTTGCTTCTGCTTGCTGGTACATCTCACTGGTGTAGTAGCTGCCGTTGTTTCCCTTCACCATGTTGTCTATCTTGTCCAGGAGCTGTGTGACCTGAGTGCGATCGCTCCTGTCCTCAGTGTTGAGAACATGATACCTGTTCCCACATTTCTCAACAAACTGCTGGAGCTCCTTGCTGCCTGTCTGAATATAATCCTCAATGGTCTTGCCTTTCAGTTTGTCACTGTGTGTGAAAAGGAGCATCATGTACCTCCTCACAGCCTCCTCACTGAATATCTCCTGGACTGTCTCCACTGCTCTCCTCTCTTCCTCTGTGAATCGGCCCACCGGTATCACCAGGAGGAAAGCGTGGGGTCCCGGGGCAGACAGAGAAACACAGCTCCTAATCTGGAGTTTGTCCTGAGAGAGCTCTGGAGTGTCGATCACAGCAACACGTCTCCCAGCCACTTGTCCTTTTCTCTTCTCACACTCCCTCGTTACTGCAGAGGAGCTGGCTTCAGATCTGAACTCCTCTCTGCCCAGGATGGTGTTTCCTGCTGCACTCTTCCCAGCCCCAGTCTTCCCAAGCAGCACCATCCTCAGCTCAGGGGGGCTGGGAGGCGCTTGGGTATCTGCAAGGGGAGCCTCTCCTTCACCTCCAGACACTGAAACACAACAAGTGTATTGTTACAGAAAAGTGAAATGTCACATCTGTGACCGTGCTTGACTTTGCTCACGATGTCTCTAAAGCACCGCAGATATTCTATGATTAACCTGCAAGTCAGATTTCTACATGAAATATTACTGTAGTATTCTGCAATATTGAAAACACACTTTATATAGAGTGACAGGATACAGAATGATTTATTGCTATTTTTTTCTAATAGTTTATTTGCTATTATTTAAAGCATCAATCAATGTCTCTCTGTTATAGATTTGCAAGCTAGCTTCAATGTCACGACTAATAACACAGACTGACTGCAGTTCAATACAGCAGGTAAGCTAGCAATGATTTTGCCTCAAGAGGTCCCACAGAAAGACTGAACTTCGTATTTGCCTGTGGCAGAGTGGTTGCCGTCAGAGACCAGGAAAGAGTAAATCATAAACAAAGAAGTGCTGGGCAAACTGTAGCGCAACCGGCGCTCAGCGCGTCTATTTAAATAATAAAACAAAATATTTAAACAGAACAAAAGACAGAAACAAAAGGGCATGTTGGCCAAACAAAACAAACTCCCTGAACACTCTCTCTCGAGTGCAGAAAAGCTGCACGTTTTAACACAGGTGACCATCTCCCAATTAGCAACAATTAGTCAATTGCACGGTTGCACTGGGTTTTTAAATAAATAAACGTAATAAACAAACACACGGCTTTTCGCCTTCATCTCAAAATAATAACTGAGACGGACGGCTTTGTCTGCCTGCATAAAACTACAATACTAATAATTACAACAACAACAATAATAATAATAATAATAATAATAATAATAATAATAATAATAATAATAATAATAATAATAATAATATACATGAATAAATATAAAGGGGTGGGCACTTTGCTACACTGAGGTCCCACAGAAAGACTGAACTTCGTATTTGCCTCAGAAAGATGATTTTACTGAACTGACAGTCGGCTGGAATAAAAGGAATACTTACAGTTGGGACGCTCTCCATCAATGCTGTCCCTTCTCCTGACAGGCAGCTTGGATTCCTCTGCCTCTTTCTCCAGCTCCTCCTCCTTCATTTGCTTCCTCAACTTCTCCATCAGCTCCTCTTCTCTCCTCCTCTGTTCCTCTTCATATTTCTGTTTCATCTCCTCTTCTCTCCTCCTCTGTTCCTCTTCATATTTCTGTTTCATCTCCTCTTCTCTCCTCCTCTGTTCCTCCTCATATTTCTGTTTCATCTCCTCTTCTCTCCTCCTCTGTTCCTCCTCATATTTCTGTTTCATCTCCTCTTCTCTCCTCCTCTGTTCCTCTTCATATTTCTGTTTCATCTCTTCTCTCCTCCTCTGTTCCTCCTCATATTTCTGTTTCATCTCCTCTTCTCTCCTCCTCTGTTCCTCCTCATATTTCTGTTTCATCTCTTCTCTCCTCCTCTGTTCCTCCTCATATTTCTGTTTCATCTCCTCTTCTCTCCTCCTCTGTTCCTCCTCATATTTCTGTTTCATCTCCTCTTCTCTCCTCCTCTGTTCCTCCTCATATTTCTGTTTCATCTCCTCTTCTCTCCTCCTCTGTTCCTCCTCATATTTCTGTTTCATCTCCTCTTCTCTCCTCCTCTGTTCCTCCTCATAGTTCTGTTTCATCTCTTCTCTCCTCCTCTGTTCCTCCTCATATTTCTGTTTCATCTCCTCTTCTCTCCTCCTCTGTTCCTCCTCATATTTCTGTTTCATCTCTTCTCTCCTCCTCTGTTCCTCCTCATATTTCTGTTTCATCTCCTCTTCTTTCCTGCTCAGTTCCTCTTTGTGTTTCTCATTCAGCTCCTGTTCCTTTAGTCTAATCTTTTCTTCTACCTCCTGGTAAATCTCATTTGGGAGGTAGCAGCCTCCACTTCCCTTCACCATGTTGTCTATCTTGTCCAGGAGCTGTGTGACCTGAGTGCGATCGCTCCTGTTCTTATTGTTGAGAACATGATACCTGTTCCCACATTTCTCAACAAGCTGCTGGAACTCCTCACCAGCTTCCTCAATGCGCTGCTCAATCGTCCTGCCTTTCAGATGATCCCCGCAGGTGAAAAGGATCATCGTGTTCCTCACAGCTCTCTCACCAAACAGCTCCTGCACTTTAACAAAGGATTTGCAATCCTGTTCTACTATTAACTTAATAGAGTCAAGCATTTTTTTTGGATACACCTGCATCACCAGGAGGAGAGCGTGGGGTCCCGGGGCAGACAGAGAAACACATCTCTCAATCTCAACCTGGTCTGTGTGTAACAAGTCTGGAGTGTCGACCACAGTGACCCATCTCCCAGACACTTCTCCTGTTCTCTTCTCACACTCCCTCGTTACAGCAGAGAAGCTCAATCCAGATCTACCCCCCTCTCTGTCCAGGATGGTGTTTCCAGATGAAGTCTTTCCAGCCCTGCTTCCCCCAAGCAGCACGATCCTCAGCTCAGGGGGGCTGTGCAGCTCTTGAGAAACAGTTTCTTCAGGCTCTTGTTCTGCAGCCATGATTCCCCGCCCTGTTAAAGAGAAAGAACAGTTTGCTCCTCTTAGAAATGAAAGCTTTCCATGTGAAGCCCTGGATTAGTTTTCTCCTCTTGTTGTCGTGCTGTGCTGAAAGAACACTCCCTGTCACTCACAGCACTGGCATGTTCCTGTATGTGTGGAGCTGCTGTACAGAGACACAACTAGCAAGCTCTTCAAACAAATAGTGCAAATTAATCAGGAGAGTCAGTGAAGTGTCTCAATTGTTTGTCAGCAGGTTTGTAGCATTAGCAGTTTGATTTCTTGTTTGTTCTTTCATGTGCAGGTGTAACACTGTCCTAATAATTTGTCAGAGAAGCTCAGAACAAGATTTCTTCACACAAATTATTTATTCAGTTTTTAACCCCCAAGAAATCTGAGGTTTCACAACTATTTCCAGGACTTTGCAAATATTCTGAAAAAATAGTTTAAGGACACTCAGTAATAGCCACAAATAGCCGTCTTAGCTTATCTCTTTAATAAAGGAAAGTTGACAAAAAATGAAATGACAGATTTGTTTCAATCATCTTATAGACTTTCACAATATTTCCAAAAATAAACTGTGTGTCCAGAATGGAGGGTATTGTATTGCTTTTATACAACATTGTTTGGACTCTCTTAAGTCTGCAAGCAATGTTATTTATTACCAGCGTCATTGATAATATATCATCTGGTTTGTGAGCCTGATAATAGAACCAAATAAGCAGAGAATCTCAAACAGCAATGACTCCTGAGCGCTGTTTCAGTCCACAGCGTTTGAGATGTTAGCGAGCAGTGAGAGAATAGAAGCGATCCTGTGAAGAGACCGAGTTCACTGACCGCCGAATCTCACACTGTTCCACTGTCTCCGGAAAGCCGTGGCTGCTGCTGCTGACGCAGTAACGGACTTTTTGTTACTTTCACTTTGTATAATTACAGACGTGCCGCGTGGTATTTATACACACTCGTGGCAAATGTGGATCAAAGTAAGCAACGTCGAGATGTCTTATAAAGAAAGAAAGCGTTTATTTTATCACATCAAATAAAATTGTAAAGAAAACCCTGAAAACTGAAACCGAAAGTAAACTTTTTTTTCTTTGTTTCTGAAAACCTAATAAAACTCTTGTTTTTTTATTGGTTCAATAAAGTCTGTTAATTATTACACCGTCCTCGACTTTAATAAGACAGTCATGTTTTTAACTCACCGGCACCGGGTTCAAAACCTGCAGCTGCCATCTCTCTACAGTGGGTTTTCGACGACGCTTTTCCAAAGAGGATCTGGGAATCTGGGAATCTGGTAAGGAAGCAGGGGGCGTGTCGCTGGGACGTGACCGCGGGACAAACCACAGCCTTAAAAATGAACGCGCTTTGTAGCGTCACTCTTTATAGAAACTCATTCTGACAGGAAAAGGGCGCCGTGAAAAGCAACGAAAAAGAAAACTGTTTGCGAATAAGATGCTGGCCTATAAGAAATCAAATGCCACACATTTTACCAAAATACAAAATCCACACCTGAATATAACATTATTTCATTCATATTTAAACTTTTAAAATTACATTTAAACACAACAACGGTCGCTGACTTCATAAGAAATCAACGTCATCTCAATTTACCAAAACACAAAATTCAAACCTGAACTATTTTTTTTCATTCATATTCAGACTTAAAAAAAATAATTAAAAACATCTCTTAACCCATCCGTAACCCGATAATAATATTAATAATAAAAATAAAAACACCTACCTGATAACTTGTATTTTCTCCACAGATTCCCCTTCGTAGGCTAATGTTGACCATTCTTATATTCCGTTAATAGAAACATTTTCACACAACCACCCGCGTGTAAACGAGACTTTTGAAATGTATTGATACTACCGTATATTATTTTAAACTGTATGTACTAATATCTTATTTATTGATGTGTAATCTTTAACTCCACGCTAATATATTCAGGCGGCGCCGCTTCAGCCGTTGGGATTCGAACTCCTCCAGTTTGAATTGGCAGCTCGCGCTGCTCAGGGTCCGCGCCGCTGTGTTGTTTGTTCATTTTTGGCGGGCAATGCCGAGGAGATGTAAACGGTAAAAGCCCTCAATAAAAGCACATCCTTACAGGTGTCGATACAAACAGCAGCAGCCCGGGGCTTCTCCTACCAGTTCTCTCCTCTTCAGTAGTCAGCGCCGTCATTTTCTTCCCCCCCGAGTTGTTCTCCCGTCTGCAGCGTCACGGAGGAGTGTATCGGGGTTTGAACAGGTGGCGTTACTGTGGGTTTGATGTGGAGCGGTGAAACCTCAAATACAGTCCCGGAGCGGGACCGCTGCAATGCGCGCACTGCAGCCTAAACTAGACACCCCCCAGACTGACCCCCTGCACAGCACAGCCTGCCTTTGCGTATCAAGCGCAGCCTCGTCTCTGGAATTGCAGGGGGACTCAAAACTGCGGATTCAAAAAATACAATCAATTAAATAAAAAAATAACCACCCTGTGTGTGAGTAATTGCAGTGAGAAGCATTGCGAGTGATTGCACGCATCATAACAAGGTAAGGGGACAGTAACAAGACAATGGCATCTGAAGCTTTAACATGAACAGCAGCCTTATATAAAACCGCAGCAGCGAGACCCTAACCTGCTGTTCTGTTAGCGGAGTCCTTTAAAATCACCGGGATACGAAACTGTGTCAATAAACACACAGACATTTCCCACCCGCTGGTACACGGCTGCGTTTTCTAGGAGGCGTTTTTATAACACAAAGATTCGACTCATGAGAATAAAGTCTGCTACTCACTGGCTGATTGAACAACAGTTTTTGAAGACCGCGTTGTGTTTAATCCATCAACACAGACTTCTATAAAGGCTTCAGTATTTCACAGATGTCAGCTTTGTGTCGCTAGTGCTGATTAAACACAGCAATGATCATGATCTCATTAGCAGCTATCGCACCTGCTGACGGCAACAGCATTTTACACCAGAATATGCATTCAGAGAAATGACAAATAAAAACGGGACGAGGTTTTAAAAGTGTGATATTATTGTGTATTATTATTCATGACTTTATTATCTCCTGAGTAGACATCTCTTTACAACGCTGTCTCAGGGAATCAGAGCACAGACAATACACACACACACACACACACACCATAGGAAAACATGTTATACACACAATCAATATACAAGAGTGCCACACACACACAGACACACACACACACACAGTTTGTAATAGAGTCGGATGTTTTCAATAGTGAAGCAGCTGACCTTGTTCTGCAGCTCGGAGCCCAAGGCTAACACGAGGGCTGGTTACTGATACACATCTTTACAAGAACACCACAGGACGCCCTTTATTTTAAAAGGTGTTTATCTCACTTACAAATACATCTTATGAACAATATATATAATATATTGTGTAAAATATGCTCAAATATATGTGAAAGCCATGTTCTTTTATTCTAATACGATTGGTCAGATAAAAAAAAAACATTTTATTAACAAGTAATAAAAAATTCTATTATTATTATTTATTTCTTAGCAGACGCCCTTATCCAGGGTGACTTACAATTGTTACAAGATATCACATTATTTTTACATACAATTCCCCATTTATACAGTTGGGTTTTTACTGGAGCAATCTAGGTAACGTACCTTGCTCAAGGGTACAGCAGCAGTGTCCCCCACCTGGGATTGAACCCACGACCCTCCGGTCAAGAGTCCAGAGCCCTAACCACTACTCCACACTGCTGCCCGGTTGAAATACTCAGGACCTAGGCAAAACACATTCTATTGACAGTGAGTCAGTCAGTGACAGAGCTGGGATTTGAACCAGTGTCCTCCTGGTTACAAGCCCTGGAGTTTAACCACTGGACCGCACTGCCTCCTAGATTCACAGCCGTTCATCTGTCACTGTGATTCTGTAGAGAGATTTTCCATTCACCAGCTCGCAGTGGTTTCTAGACATTGATTCAAATCCATTGATAAAGTGTGCATTTCCCAGCGCGTTACAGCTTCGCAAGAGGCTCACAGTGCTCTCCTCAAACCTGACACTGTGCTGTAGAAAGCAAGGCTCTGGATATACAGCCGTGGAGACAAACACAATCATATTTAACAACATGTCATTATAATGAGCTGCTTGATGAAGCTTTTCCTAATCGCATAAAAAGGGCGAGGACTACGAGAACACTTGGATGTCTCTTTAGTCAAGAAAGACAGCTGGCTTTTAATGTCACCCAGACAGGAAATGTCGTGTCGTCATGTGACTCGGGGGTACCTCCCACACATTTCTTTCTGTCAGCTGTGAGCCCTGGAGTGGCACGGGGGGTGAGGTTAGGAGTTTATTTGAGCTCTCTGCTTCTGTGTGTGTGTGTGTCTGAGCTCTCTGCTACTCCTGCCCTGGCTGCTCCTCCTATCACAGATCCTACTTGTGCTCCTGCTACAGATCCAATAGCAGCTCCTGCTGCAGCTCCCAATGGACCCCTCAGAGCTCCTCCTGCTGCCCCTAGCAGTGCCCCTGCCACTCCTCCCAGTAATACTGCTGCTGGCTTCACATAGTGCTTCACAAGCTGGCTGGACCTCTCTGCTGCCCTTTCTCCTCTCGCTTCAGCTGGCTTTTCATATGTGCTTATAAACTCGTTGGCTCTCTCTGCTTCACCTCTAATGATTTCCTCGTAGCGCTGCCTGACTTCCTCCATCTCTCTCCTGTGTTTCTCTTCGTACTCTCCCCTCTCTCTCTCCCCCTTCTCCATGCAATCCTCCTTCTCTCGCTCCGCCCTTTCTCTCTCCTCTCTCTTTCTCCTCAGCTCTTCCTCCAGTTTGATCCTGTGATTCTCTCCCTGTTCTTTCCTCAGCTCTTCCTCCAGCTCTCTTATCCTCTCCTCCAGCTCTCTGATCTTTTCGTCTCGTTTCTGGATTTCCAATCTCATCTTCCTTTTCGTGTTCTCCAGTTCTATCAGGTGCTTTGCCCTCAGTTCATCTTCCTCCCTCAATATCGTCTCTTCCTTCTCCTTCAGTATCTCCTCTTGTCTTTGTCTGATCTTTGCTTCTGCTTGCTGGTACATCTCACTGGTGTAGTAGCTGCCGTTGTTTCCCTTCACCATGTTGTCTATCTTGTCCAGGAGCTGTGTGACCTGAGTGTGATCGCTCCTGTCCTCAGTGTTGAGAACATGATACCTGCTCCCACATTTCTCAACAAGCTGCTGGAGCTCCTTGCTGCCTGTCTGAATATAATCCTCAATGGTCTTGCCTTTCAGTTTGTCACTGTGTGTGAAAAGAAGCATCATGTACCTCCTCACAGCATCCTCACTGAATATCTCCTGGACTGTCTCCACTGCTCTCCTCTCTTCCTCTGTGAATCGGCCCACAGGTATCACCAGGAGGAAAGCGTGGGGTCCCGGGGCAGACAGAGAAACACAGCTCCTAATCTGGAGTTTGTCCTGAGAGAGCTCTGGAGTGTCGATCACAGCAACACGTCTCCCAGCCACTTGTCCTTTTCTCTTCTCACACTCCCTCGTTACTGCAGAGGAGCTGGCTTCAGATCTGAACTCCTCTCTGCCCAGGATGGTGTTTCCTGCTGCACTCTTCCCAGCCCCAGTCTTCCCAAGCAGCACCATCCTCAGCTCAGGGGGGCTGGGAGGCGCTTGGGTATCTGCAAGGGGAGCCTCTCCTTCACCTCCAGACACTGAAAAACAACAAGTGTATTGTTTCAGAAAAGTGAACTGTCACATCTGTGACTGTGCTTGACTCTGCTCACAATGTCTCTAAAGCACCACAGATATTCTATGATTAACCTGAAAGTCAGATTTCTACATGAAATATTACTGTAGTATTCTGCAATATTGAAAACACTCTTTATAGAGAGTGACAGGATACAGAATGATTTATTGCTATTTTTTCTAATAGTTTATTTGCTATTATTTAAAGCATCAATCAATGTTTCTTTGTTCTAGAGCTGCAAGCAAGCTTCAATGTCACGACTAATAACACAGACTGACTGCAGTTCAATACAGCAGGTAAGCTAGCAATGATTTTGCCTCAAGAGGTCCCACAGAAAGACTGAACTTCGTATTTGCCTCAGAAAGATGATTTTACTGAACTGACAGTCGGGGGGGAATTAAAGGAATACTTACAGTTGGGACGATGTCCTTCCATGCTGTTCCTTCTCCTGACAGGCAGCTTGGATTCTTCTGCCTCTTTCTCCAGCTCCTCCTCCTTCATTTGCTTCCTGAACTTCTCCATCAGCTCATCTTCTCTCCTCCTCTGTTCCTCC
This sequence comes from Acipenser ruthenus, assembly GCF_902713425.1. Taxonomy (NCBI): domain Eukaryota; kingdom Metazoa; phylum Chordata; class Actinopteri; order Acipenseriformes; family Acipenseridae; genus Acipenser; species Acipenser ruthenus. The sequence goes on from NW_026708229.1 coordinate 26,999, forward strand.
TCATATTTCTGTTTCATCTCCTCTTCTCTCCTCCTCTGTTCCTCCTCATATTTCTGTTTCATCTCCTCTTCTCTCCTCCTCTGTTCCTCCTCATATTTCTGTTTCATCTCCTCTTCTTTCCTGCTCAGTTCCTCTTTGTGTTTCTCATTCAGTTCCTGTTCCTTTAGTCTAATCCTTTCGTCTACCTCCTGGTAAATCTCATTTGGGAGGTAGCAGCCTCCACTTCCCTTCACCATGTTGTCTATCTTGTCCAGGAGCTGTGTGACCTGAGTGCGATCGCTCCTGTCCTCATTGTTGAGAACATGATACCTGTTCCCACATTTCTCAACAAGCTGCTGGAGCTCCTCACCAGCTTCCTCAATGTGCTGCTCAATCGTCCTGCCTCTCAGATCATCCCTGTAGGTGAAAAGGATCATTGTGTTCCTCACAGCTCTCTCACCAAACAGCTCCTGCACTTTATAAAAGGATTTGCAATCCTGTTCTACTATAGACTCACGGTAAGTGTCAATCACTTCTTTTTCATACACGGGTATCACCAGGAGGAAAGCGTGGGGTCCCGGGGCAGACAGAGAAACACATCTCTCAATCTCAACCTGGTCTGTGTCTAACAAGTGTGGAGTGTCGACCACAGTGACCAGTCTCCCAGAAACTTCTCCTGTTCTCTTCACACACTCCCTCGTTACAGCACAGAAGCTGAATCCAGATCTGAACTCCTCTCTGTCCAGGATGGTGTTTCCTGATGAACTCTTCTCATCTCTCCATCCCCCAAGCAGCACGATCCTCAGCTCAGAGGCGCTGTGCAGCTCTTGAGAAACAGTTTCTTCAGACTCTTGTTCTGCAGCCATGATTCCCCGCCCTGTTAAAGAGAAAGAACAGTTTGCTCCTCTTAGAAATGAAAGCCATGGCTGCTGCTGAAGCTGTGACGCGCTCGGGAGATGTTTTACTTTCACTTTGTATAATTACAGACATGCGTGGAAATGTATCACACTCGCGGGGAATGGAAATCAGCCGCGGAGAAGCTTTTATACTGCAGATTATCCGACTCGATAAAGTAGGCAACGTCGAGATGTATTAGAAAGAAAGAAACAAAGCGTGTATTTTATCAAATAAGACTGTAAAAAACTATGAACTGTAACAACTGAGTCTGTGCGAGCTCGTTTCAACCTCAAACCGAAAGTAAACTTGTTCTTCTTTCTTTCCTTTAACCTGATAAAACTCTTGTTTCGACGCAGTCTCGTAATTATTACATCGCCCTCGACTTTAATAAAACAGTCATGTTTTTAACTCACCGGCACCGGGTTCAAAACCCGCAGCTGCCATCTCTCTACAGCGGCGCTTTGACGAGGCTTTTCAAACGGCAAGGAAGCAGGGGGCGTGTCTCTGGGACGTGACGTCAGGATAAGCCGCAGCCAGGTGTTACAACACCGGCACAGAAGCGGATCAAACCAACCGCTGAGGATCTGTTAATATGAAGGGATTGCTGCTGTACCGACATGAGAACGGATTGGATCAAATGCGCTGGCGAGGCTTCTTCAAATTGTAATGCGCGGATAATATAAGAATGATATTTAAACAACAGGGACTAGAACCAATAGAAATGTGATACAGCACCGGCCAGCGCGTTGCAGTTAAAGAACTACAGCTCCCAGCATCCTTCACCATGGCCGCGGGCGCAGAGGCATGCTGGGAGCTGTAGTCCTATAGACAGGGCTGTCCCGATTCACAATAACTACGACAGCGCAGCGAGAACTGAAGCGCACTGAAACACAGACGCCCACACGAGAGCAAAACCAGATTTCTTTACACAACCATTAAAACCACACGTGTGTCTGAGTAAAGACACAGTAAAATGAAGTCTCTTAAAACGAAAAAAAATAAACTAAAAATATGCAAAAGCATTTCAAACTTTACAAATAAACCACTCACTCACTCGCACAATTCTACCGCTGCCTCACTTCTGAAACCTAACATTTTTAAAAACACATAGGGTTACTATGAACCCAGTTAAGGCAGAACTAAAATAACATGGAACAATTAACCGGGACAGAATCGTCAAGATTGTGTAAAAGTTTAAAACTAGCACAGTTTATATAATATATATCTCATCTCCCCCGGGCACAAAGTTTTCGACTTTCGTCTGCATCCGATTGAGATCGAGTTATCAGCCCAAGAACAAGTGATGAAATGATTCAGACACGACTCGAATCTACCGGGACCGAACTCCTTCTGAAATCTCTAACTCAAGTCTACACAGAGTCCGCATAAACTACATCAATACATTAAAAACACGTTCGTTATAATTATTATACACACGAGTACAAATGATCGTAGCTCGCAAACGTGTGACATTGTACTTCATAATCGCATGAGAGCAGCTGGGGACATGCGCGGCTGCGTGAAATCATACATGCCATCTAAAAACGCCGCTTGTGTTTATTTAAATGCGCAGGTCTGCTCTTTGTTTAAGATGTTTTCTTTGTGATTTTGTGTGCTGGGCGCTGCTCATCTCCCAGCTTGCCTTGCTCTGATTTGTCGTAACCAGGCAACCGGGTGTGGTCGCGCTCGTGCAGTTGATAAAGTTATGAAACTGACTCCCATGTCTGCCATGTTGGCTCTAGCTGCCCTATAGTTTAGTAGGTGATGCTGACTCTATACAGGAGCCGCAATGGTGGCAGTTTCATACTCTCCACTACTGAGGAGGTATCAAAGCTTTATTTGTATTTTTTTCTAATTACGTCGATAGAAAACACGAGTTTTATACGTAATAGTTAATGGTAGGCTTTTTCATTTGACTAAAAAATAGACTGCATTTGAAGCTGAATGATGCGCGCGCTGCAGCCTAAATCTACACCCCCCCCCCCCCCAGACTGACCCCCCTGCACAGCACAGCCTGCCTGCTTATCAAGCGCAGCCTCGTCTCTGGAATTGCAGGGGGACTCTCTGGCTGCTCGTCCCGGTTTGAGTTTCAGCGCCCCGGACAGTGAAGGGTTAATCGGAACCAGACTCGGGCTGGGAATAAACGCTGTGGTTAAACTGGTAACACAATGATTTAACATGAACATCAAAAATAATGTTTTCTTAAAATCGGGTTTGAATAATTAATTAACTAATTAATTGAACTACTGCAGAGTGTTGTTGAAACGCCAGAAGTGAAACTGATCAAATCACTGTGAAGCTGTAAATACTCCCACAGGGTAGGCAATGGGAATCTTATTCATGTAAAACCTGGACTGGCTCAAACCGCTCTGCAATAGGATCCACGCTGTCATCCTGTATATATTGAAGGTTCTTAGTAAGCAAGGGTCTTTGTGTTCTCTCATTGTAAAGCCAGTTGTTTTGAATCCCTGATCCAGTGCAATATGTGCCCCGCAGGTAAGAGAGGAGTGTCATCCCATTGCACGCTGGTACCAGGTGAGAGCTGAATCAACACCAGCACCCTCCCCCTCCCTGTATCCCAGGTCAGCTCTGCAAATCACAACCTGCTCCCTGGGACTCCCCCACCTGCTGATCACACACACTGAACAACAACACAGAGAAGAATTCACATTGAAACAGGCGTTTATTATTGAGAGCCCCTGAGATCGCTACAAACCCTGCAAATGCATGTGAATTGTAAAGGGCTTGTTATCCTGTATCCAGGGTCAGACTGGAGAATGAAGGGATCCACACACAGGCTTGCAGGGAGTCTATAGTGACACTTTTATTAATACACTGCTTGGTACACACACCTTATAGTCCTCTGCTATACACAGCGTCTCGGTGCTTAGCTGCTGAAGGAATATTTATTAGTATAAAACAGGGTGTATTCATTATACACTGGAAAATAATATTCCACTTTGGAATAATGCTTTTTACATTATTTACATTTTATTGTTAAATATCATTTAACAAAAGCATATCAAATCATTCAGATTTATCAACAAGAATAAGTCTGAGACAAACTTTCTTATTTCATTTCAACTAAAAAAGGGACCTGTTAGTTCAAATAAAACAAAATGAAAATCTATATTTCTTACGCCATTAATAAAATCTTACCCTTGACCTTTTCTCGTGCAGAATAACTCAGAGCAGTGAACTCCCGCAGACACACAGCTTCAGTTCTGTTCTGTTCACTGATTATAGCTCTTAAACTGAAGGAACACGGAGTCACTTTGTGGCTTGTAACTTGGTTTCAGGAGACGAGGTTTCAGGCCGCTGCACGGCACACCAGGGGAGACTTGGGGTTTGATACAGCAAAGCTGCCTCAAACTAGGTCTCCCGGTGATCTCCTGGAACCAGGTTTCAAACCGCTGCTCCTCACTTCCTGTTCCCTCAGCTTCAGATCTTGTTGATAAGAAAGCAGATGATCATAAACATTGATCATCGCAGCGATGAGCAACACATTCAAATCAGGGTTCAGCTGTTTATATACATTGATCATCACAGCGGTGAACAACACATTCAAATCAGGGTTCAGCTGTTTATATACATTTTTTTTTTTACTGGAGCAATCTAGGTAAAGTACCTTGCTCAAGGGTACAGCAGCAGTGTCCCCCACCTGGGATTGAACCCACGACCCTCCGGTCAAGAGTGCAGAGCCCTAACCACTACTCTACACTGCTGCCCTAGAACAGTCCCCCCTGTTCAAGAACCTCACCCCCTCTCAATAACACCACCCCCTCTCCAATAACACCACCCCCCGTTAAATCACACCACCCCCTGTTCAATAGCCCCACCCCCTGTCTCACTGCTCTTGACTGGGTTCCTGTGGTGCTGCCTCTATTGCTTCTGCTACTGTGTGCAGTACTGTCCCGATCGCAGCCCCTTCTCTCAGTGCTGCTGCTACTGCACTGATCACTGCCCTTTGAGCTGCTCCTTCTCTTACTGCTTCCTTTGCAGCGTGCATTACTGCCCCTAGCGCTGTCTCTTCTCTTATTGCTCTGGATACTGTGTGTAATACTGCCCCTACCTCAGCCCCTTCTCTCAGTGCTCCTGCTACTGTACTCACCACTGCCCCTAGTGCTGCCCTTTCTCCTCTCGCTTCAGCTGGCTTTTCATATGTGCTTATAAACTCATTGGCTCTCTCTGCTTCTCGTCTAAGGATTTCCTGGTAGTGCTGCCTGACTGCCTCTATCTCTCTCCTGTGTTTCTCCTCGTACTCTCCCCTCTCTCTCTCCCCCTTCTCCATGCAGTCCTCCTTCTCTCGCTCCGCCCTTTCTCTCTCCTCTCTCTTTCTCCTCAGCTCTTCCTCCAGTTTGATCCTGTGATTCTCTCCCTGTTCTTTCCTCAGCTCTTCCTCCAGCTCTCTTATCCTCTCCTCTAGCTCTCTGATCTTCTCATCTCGTTTCTGGATTTCCAATCTCATCTTCCTTTTCGTGTTCTCCAGTTCTTTCTGGTGCTTTGCCCTCAGTTCCTCTTCCTCCCTCAATATCGTCTCTTCCTTCTCCTTCAGTATCTCCTCTTGTCTTTGTCTGATCTTTGCTTCTGCTTGCTGGTACATCTCACTGGTGTAGTAGCTGCCGTTGTTTCCCTTCACCATGTTGTCTATCTTGTCCAGGAGCTGTGTGACCTGAGTGCGATCGCTCCTGTCCTCAGTGTTGAGAACATGATACCTGTTCCCACATTTCTCAACAAGCTGCTGGAGCTCCTTGCTGCCTGTCTGAATATAATCCTCAATGGTCTTGCCTTTCAGTTTGTCACTGTGTGTGAAAAGGAGCATCATGTACCTCCTCACAGCCTCCTCACTGAATATCTCCTGGACTGTCTCCACTGCTCTCCTCTCTTCCTCTGTGAATCGGCCCACCGGTATCACCAGGAGGAAAGCGTGGGGTCCCGGGGCAGACAGAGAAACACAGCTCCTAATCTGGAGTTTGTCCTGAGAGAGCTCTGGAGTGTCGATCACAGCAACACGTCTCCCAGCCACTTGTCCTTTTCTCTTCTCACACTCCCTCATTACTGCAGAGGAGCTGGCTTCAGATCTGAACTCCTCTCTGCCCAGGATGGTGTTTCCTGCTGCACTCTTCCCAGCCCCAGTCTTCCCAAGCAGCACCATCCTCAGCTCAGGGGGGCTGGGAGGCGCTTGGGTATCTGCAAGGGGAGCCTCTCCTTCACCTCCAGACACTGAAAAACAACAAGTGTATTGTTTTAGAAAAGTGAAATGTCACATCTGTGACTGTGCTTGACTTTGCTATTGATGTCTCTAAAGCACCACAGATATTCTATGATTAACCTGCAAGTCAGATTTATACGTGAAATATTACTGTAGTATTCTGCAATATTAAAACACACTTTATAGAGAGTGACAGGATACAGAATGATTTATTGGTATTTTTTTCTCATACTTTATTTACTATTATTTATTTTTCTTTGTTCTAGAGCTGCAAGCAAGCTTCAATGTCACAACTAATAATACAGACTGACTGCAGTTCAATACAGCAGGTAAGCTAGCAATGATTTTGCCTCAAGAGGTCCCACAGAAAGACTGAACTTCGTATTTGCCTCAGAAAGAAGATTTTACTGAACTGACAGTCGGGGGGAATTAAAGGAATACTTACAGTTGGGACGCTCTCCATCAATGCTGTGTATTCTCCTGACAGGCAGCTTGGATTCCTCTGCCTCTTTCTCCAGCTCCTCTTCCTTCATTTGCTTCCTGAAATTCTCCTTCATCTCCTCTTCTCTCCTCTGTTCCTCCTTATATTTCTGTTTCATCTCTTCTCTCCTCTGTTCCTCTTCATATTTCTGTTTCATCTCTTCTCTCCTCTGTTCCTCCTCATATTTCTGTTTCATCTCCTCTTCTCTATTACTCTGTTCCTCCTTATATTTCTGTTTCATCTCCTCTTCTCTCCTCCTCTGTTCCTCCTCATATTTCTGTTTCATCTCCTCTTCTCTCCTCCTCTGTTCCTCCTCATATTTCTGTTTCATCTCCTCTTCTCTCCTCCTCTGTTCCTCCTCATATTTGTGTTTCATCTCTTCTCTCCTCCTCTGTTCCTCCTCATATTTCTGTTTCATCTCCTCTTTTCTCCTACTCTGTTCATCCTCATGTTTCTGTTTCATCTCCTCTTCTCTCCTCCTCTGTTCCTTCTCATATTTCTGTTTCATCTCTTCTCTCTTCCTCTGTTCCTCCTCATATTTCTGTTTCATTTCCTCTTCTATCCTCCTTTGTTCCTCCTCATATTTCTGTTTCATCTCTTCTCTCCTCTTCTGTTCCTCCTCATATTTGTGTTTCATCTCCTCTTCTCTCCTCCTCTGTTCCTCTTCATATTTCTGTTTCATCTCTTCTTTCCTGTTCAGCTCCTCTTTGTGTTTCTCATTCAACTCCTGTTCCTTTTGTCTAAGTTTCTCCTCCAGGTACATCTCCATGGTGTAGCTGCCTCCACTTCCCTTCACCATGTTGTCTATCTTGTCCAGGAGCTGTGTGACCTGAGTGCGATCGCTCCTGTCCTCATTGTTGAGAACATGATACCTGTTCCCACATTTCTCTACAAGCTGCTGGAACTGCTCACCAGCTTCCTCAATGTGCTGCTCAATCGTCCTGCCTCTCAGACGATCCCTGTAGGTGAAAAGGATCATTGTGTTCCTCACAGCTCTCTCACCAAACAGCTCCTGCACTTTATCAAAGGATTCGCAATACTCTTCTACTATAGACTCACGGTCAGTGTCAATCATTTCTTTTGGATACACGGGTATCACCAGGAGGAAAGCGTGGGGTCCCGGGGCAGACAGAGAAACACATCTCTCAATCTCAACCCGGGCTGTGTCTGAGATGGCTGGAGTGTCGACCACAGTGACCTGTCTCCCAGACACTTCTCCTGTTCCCTTCTCACACTCCTTTGTTCCTGCAGAGGAGCTCAATCCAGATCTACCCCCCTCTCTGTCCAGGATGGTGTTTCCTGATGCACTCTTCCCAGCATAGCCTCTCCCAAGCAGCACGATCCTCAGCTCAGAGGGGCTGTGCAGCTCTTGAGAAACAGTTTCTTCAGCCTCTTGTTCTGCAGCCATGATTCCCCGCCCTGTTAAAGAGAAAGAACAGTTTGCTCCTCTTAGAAATGAAAGCCATGGCTGCTGCTGACGCTGTGACGCGCTCGGGACACGTTTTACTTTCACTTTGTATAATTACAGACATGTGTGGTAATGTATCACACTCGCGGGGAATGGAAATCAGCCGCGGAGAAGCTTTTATACTGCAGATTATCCGACTCGATAAAGTAGGCAATGTCGAGATGTATTAGAAAGAAGAAAAAAGCACGTATTTTATCAAATAAGTCTGTAAAAAACTATGAACTGTAACAACTGAGTCTGTGCGAGCTCGTTTCAACCTGAAACCGAAAGTAAATTTGTTCTTCTTTCTTTCCTTTAACCTGATAAAACTCTTGTTTCGATGCAGTCTCGTAATTATTACATCGCCCTCGACTTTAATAAGACAGTCATGTTTTTAACTCACCGGCACCGGGTTCAAAACCCGCAGCTGCCATCTCTCTACAGCGGCGCTTTGACGAGGCTTTTCAAACGGCCAGGAAGCAGGGGGCGTGTCTCTGGGACGTGACGTCAGGATAAGCCGCAGCCAGGTGTTACAACACCGGCACAGAAGCGGATCAAACCAACCGCTAAGGATCACAGGAGGCTGTGTGGTCCAGTGGTTAAAGAAAAGGGCTTGTAACCAGGAGGTCCCCGGTTCAAATCCCACCTCAGCCACTGACTCATTGTGTGACCCTGAGCAAGTCACTTAACCTCCTTGTGCTCCGTCTTTCGGGTGAGACGTAATTGTAAGTGACTCTGCAGCTGATGCAAAGTTCACACACCCTAATATCTGTAAGTCGCCTTGGATAAAGGCGCCTGATAAATAAATAAATAATAATAATAATAATCTGTTAATATGAAGGGATTGCTGCTGTACCAACATGTGAACGGATTGGATCAAATGCGCTGGCGAGGCTTCTTCAAATTGTAATGCGCAGATAATATAAGAATGATATTTAAACAACAGGGACTAGAACCAGTAGAAAATCCACTGGCAGAATATTTTCGGACTTCTTATTACCAGTACAAACTGGTTTTAACAGCGTGTTCCCTGGGCCGTGTTTGCTGGCTGTTTGTGAACCACAATCACAATCCTTACTAACATTCGACAGGAAAAGGGCACCCCACTAAATATGCCGCTCGAGGCCTGGGTCTATATTTAATTATTTTGGTCAATTACATTACTAATGCTAAGATTTTAATAAATAAATAAATGCACTTTTCCCTGAATTAGTAAAAAATATTTAATGAAAAAAAAACATCACTCAAAACGAAGAGCCATATTTTACATTTTTCCAATAAACAAAAAAAAAACGAAATGTTTTATTTTTAAAACAGTGCTGTGGCTAAGATATCCACTTTACAGCACACATTAATGTGAGCACAGAGTCTCACTAACCCTCCCCCTCCCCCTCCCCAAGGCCTCGTGCGTGTCCGGAAATCCCCACAATGTGACGCTTCATAAAGATTCCTACTTTCCCGACCTTTTTGATCGGTTTGAGAGGTTTAGGGTAATGATGACATTGAGAAAGCACAGCGGGGTTTGAGAAGGGAGAGGTTTAGGGTAATGGTGGCCTTTCTGCTGAATGCGAAAGCAAGCTTTTAACTTCCTCTCAGAATTGTGTTCTCCTTTTTAATTGTTAAGATTTCGACATATTGTACCGCCTCGTATTTTTTTAAAAACACGATCAAAATACACAACTCACCGGCGTCCGGGTCTAACCCTGCAGTAGCCATCTCTTTAAAATAACGGTCATGTAGTGTCCTTCTCCAGTTAAAGATGCTGCGACACGGTTTACAGGAAGACTATGACAAGCACTCAGTGACAGGATGTTTGTGGGTTTGAATGTGCAGATCAGAGCGCCTTCTGAAAAAGAAACAGTTTAACACGAACAAGGCTTGTATCGTTTCAAATGTTTGACACAGAATTAGACCAAACTCTCTAAGCATTCTGGTGTATATTATTTTTTTCTACAGCCTAGAGATCAATAAATAAGCAAGCAAGTACCAGACTGTTAGGTGTGCTCTCAAGAACTATAAATAAATTAAAGAATAATAAATAAATGTAACATTAATAAAAGACGCGATTAATAAAGAATATTAGCCTACTGTCACAGCGCAGCCTCGTCTCTGGAATTGCAGGGGAAGTCTGTGGCTGCTCGTCCCGGTTTGAGTTTCAGCATCCGGGACAGTGTGTGCGCGGCTCCAGTGTTTGGAAGCAGGGGGCTGGGTGCTGCAGTCGGAGTGGAGCTTGCCAGGTTTCTGAGCTGAGCTCCTGAGCCGGAGCGGAGCTGGAGGTGGGGATGTGGAGCTGAGGTTTCGGAGCAGCTCCACTATTTCCTTCCTTTCACATTTAAAAAAAAAATCCTTCCTGAATGATTCAGTTTAGAATCAACACAATAAATAAGTAAATAAAATACCTACATGTAAATTCAGAAGTACTTTATAATGTACAGAATATTTCTGTTGATATAAGGGGCTGTCCAGAAGGATCAACTAAAATCATGTATTCTGGTATCTGCAGCCATTGCCTTTCATAAAACCCAGTGCAGGCTTATAGAGAGGATCCTTATAATCACACAGTAAGAGGACAGGGAGTGATAGATTATAGTGCTTATAGAGAGAGAGGGTCCTTATAATCACACAGTAAGAGGACAGGGAGTGATAGATTATAGTGCTTATAGAGAGGGTCCTCATAATCACACAGTAAGAGGAGAGGGAGTGATAGATTATAGTGTTTATAGAGAGAGAGAGGGTCCTCATAATCACACAGTAAGAGGACAGGGAGTGATAGATTGTAGTAAAATGCCATCTGAAACGTACACAGGAGGCTAGAATTGAATAATAAAATAATAATAAAGCTTGGTGGAGATTGGTAACAAATCAAGGCAATGATGTTCACAATGTCGTGTGTGACAGACACAATGAAATGAAATGCATCGTGTATATTAGTCATACTGAACATAAGACACACTAGAGGTCCTGGACTTTATACAACACTGATTCTATCCATGTCACATATATTTATTATATTGCTGGAACGAACGTGCTGTTTACATCTTCAGATACTATTGCAGTTACATTGCAGTTACTATGGGCTGCCACATTCAGAAAATAATAACATGGCAGCTACCGCGTTGCAGAACAAGCTGAATGATAACTGAGTTAGAATTAAAAGATTGATCTTGTTTAAATGGAGGGTATAGCAAGCTGCACAAACACAGACACACCACAAGTCACATCAATAAATGAGATACAGTTCAAAATACAGGTGCAATAATTACATGGTATTCTGTGGTTATAATTTACTAATATTTACTGCATGCGCTTCACACCCGATTCTGTTATTGTAAGGATGAAGCTCCATACATTAACAACATGGGGGTTATTATTGCAAGTACATTTATTAAATAATGTAACTGAATATATTTTGAAGTGTATCCAATACATGTATTAAAAACATCTTTGCAATGCGTCCCTTCAGTCATTCTGCACTCTATGCAAACCCACAGACACAGAAGCATTACTTTGGAAGAAATCAACAAATCCACACAACAGGTCAACTTTCCAGAGACTACAATATCCCTGAGAAACTTGACCAGCTGCAACCAGTTTGCTCGTTGAACCCGCAAGACAATTCATTTCCAGTATTGTACATTTCCGAACAAACCAGGTTAGATGCCAGGCGAACAGAATACCTTCCAGCCAGGATCTGCGCATGTGCACAATCTGTCCTGAAGAGGGCAGCCGAGTCAAGCATTATACAGCAACACCGAACAACACACACAGGGCTCTATGTAATAAACGCAATACTGAAACCAAAGAGTTTGAGATGTTACATACTGACTGACAGACCCCTAATGGGTAAATGTATGAGCCTAACCCTTTACTTTCACAACTAACCTCAACAAAATAAGGGTTCAAGAGAAAAGCCCCGAACTGAGAATGTGATTTTTATTGCAGCGACTCCAGCGCAGCGAGACAGAATATCTCAGTTTAACAGCGTGTTCCCTGGGCCGTGTCTGCTGGCTGTTTGTGAACCAATTCCGCTTCGTGTCGGGCAGCCTTAAAAATGAATGCGCTTTGTAGCGTCACTCTTTATAGAAACTCAGCCTGACACGAGTGGCCCAAGACAACGCGAATATGCCAACAGACCCTAATATCACCGGGGCAGCCCCGATCACAATCCTTACTAACATCCGACAGGAAAAGGGCGCCGTTGCCATGCAACGAAAAAAAAAAAAAAGTGTTTCTGAATAAGAACCTGGGCTAATAAGAAATACATTTCCACACATTTTACCAAAATACAAAATCCACACCTGAATATAACATTTTTTTCATTCATATTTAAACTTTTAAAATTACATTTAAACACAACAACGGTCGCTGACTTAATAAGAAATCAACGTCATCTCAATTTACCAAAACACAAAATTCAAACCGGAACTATTTTTTTCATTCATATTCAAACTTATATAATTAAAAACATCTCTTAACCCATCCGTAACCCGATAATAATATTAATAATAAAAATAAAAACACCTACCTGATAACTTGTATTTTCTCCACAGATTCCCCTTCGTAGGCTAATGTTGATCATTCTTATATTCCGTTAATAGAAACATTTTCACACAACCACCCGGTGTAAACGAGACTTTTGAAATGTATTGATACTACCGTATATTATTTTAAACTGTATGTACTAATATCTTATTTATTGATGTGTAATCTTTAACTCCACGCTAATATATTCAGGCGGCGCCGCTTCAGCCGTTGGGATTCGAACTCCTCCAGTTTGAATTGGCAGCTCGCGCTGCTCAGGGTCCGCGCCGCTGTGTTGTTTGTTCATTTTTGGCGGGCAATGCCGAGGAGATGTAAACGGTAAAAGCCCTCAATAAAAGCACATCCTTACAGGTGTCGATACAAACAGCAGCAGCCCGGGGCTTCTCCTACCAGTTCTCTCCTCTTCAGTAGTCAGCGCCGTCATTTTCTTCCCCCCCGAGTTGTTCTCCCGTCTGCAGCGTCACGGAGGAGTGTATCGGGGTTTGAACAGGTGGCGTTACTGTGGGTTTGATGTGGAGCGGTGAAACCTCAAATACAGTCCCGGAGCGGGACCGCTGCAATGCGCGCACTGCAGCCTAATGCTGTTGTATATGTATAAATAGTAGACAAAAGTCATTTGAAAACACACACACACAATTTTTCCTTTTTCTACCAGATCTTTTTACATTTTCTGCATTACACTTCAGCCATCAACACCAGGCAGGATATCTACATCATCATATGGAAGGAAACGCAAATGGATGGAGACGCAGATGGATCACATTAGTTTACTGTAAAGCTACGTCTTAGTTGGTGCTTATCTTGGCGAGAGCCGAGTTCAATTCAGCATGAAGTTTTAACATCTACTCTCATGTAATGGAAATTATTGCATGTCTGCCTCAGTAGGTTCAACTAAATGCTTGATGGTGCTTTTTGAAAAGACAAAAGAAAGACTACTTGAAATTTTAAAATTATTTTATTTAAGCAGAAGTTACATATTAATCACAAAACATCAAAACTTACACCAAATATGTCATGCACGTTAAGACTAGGGATGGGCCATTTCAGTATATTTTAATAATCAAATACATGTCATTTACTCAATGATTAAACAATTACACTGTTATACTTTACATCAACGCACCGCTGGCTAAAAAATAATGCTAACATAATACCAAAACTGAAGTAATACGTAAAGAAAACTCAAGTTAAAACATTATAAAAAATGTATTTAACCCTGTCCTGTTAACAGTGCTTATAGTCAATGCATCTTTAGTGATTTATAAAAGTTATAAAAGAATGAAAACCTTTTGAAAGGATATAACTCTTGCTGGGTATTTTATAGTTTATTCCACATTTCTGTCATGTTTCCTTGAAGCAATTTCCTTTCTTTACATACTAGATATATCGGGGTGTGTTCTTGTTTGGAGTCTTTCCTAGCAAATTTGCTGGCAGTGATTTATAAATCAAGATGTTTTAAGAATGTTCTCAGCTGCTTTAGTTTTATTTTGTCTCTTGTCATAAGCACTGCTGGTAACATGTCCTTCGTGCTTCTTCCACAAGGGGTCACCCTCTACCTATTCTATCTCTAGCCGAAGCCAGGAATCTGCTTTTCCTTTGCTGTCGGATGAAGTGAGACACATGTCGCCAGTTGAGACGTGTCTTTTTACTCGATGGTCTTGCTCTACCACAGCTGGATGTCACAAACCAACATCTGCTGTGATAAGAATCTGGTGTCCTGTCTGTTCTATCAGTTAGATGTTGTTCTGTTTGAATGTGTTTGAACTGTCTCCCTTCCTGGAAGGATAACAGCAGGCATGTAAGAACCATTCCTGAGATCTCCTTGAAGCTTTCCATGTTAGCGGCTGAAGCTCTAAGGTAGAAAACACAGGCTTGCAGTAAACACGACTCCTTATTCTTCTGGTCTTCGATTTCAACTTTAAAAATCATTTTTGGTTTCCTCTTCCTCCTCTTTTCTCGCTCTTTTCAGCTCCCCTCCAGCTCTCTCCTTTCCTCCCTCTCTCTTCAGCTCCCCTTTCTCACTGGTGTAGTAGCTGCCGTTGTTTCCCTTCACCATGTTGTCTATCTTGTCCAGGAGCTGTGTGACCTGAGTGCGATCGCTCCTGTCCAGAATGTTGAGAACATGATACCTGTTCCCACATTTCTCAACAAGCTGCTGGAGCTCCTTGCTGCCTGTCTGAATATAATCCTCAATGGTCTTGCCTTTCAGTTTGTCACCGTGTGTGAAAAGGAGCATCATGTACCTCCTCACAGCGTCCTCACTGAACATCTCCTGGACTGTCTCCACTGCTCTCCTCTCTTCCTCTGTGAATCGGCCCACCGGTATCACCAGGAGGAAAGCGTGGGGTCCCGGGGCAGACAGAGAAACACAGCTCTTAATCTGGAGTTTGTCCTGAGAGAGCTCTGGAGTGTCGATCACAGCAACACATCTCCCAGCCACTTGTCCTTTTCTCTTCTCACACTCCCTCGTTACTGCAGAGGAGCTGGCTTCAGATCTGAACTCCTCTCTGCCCAGGATGGTGTTTCCTGCTGCACTCTTCCCAGCCCCAGTCTTCCCAAGCAGCACCATCCTCAGCTCAGGGGGGCTGGGAGGCGCTTGGGTATCTGCAAGGGGAGCCTCTCCTTCACCTCCAGACACTGAAAAAGAGAAGCAGTTGGATAATAATCAAAAAAGACAAAACAATATTGATCATAATCAAAGTGAGAAACAAGCTTCTTACCACCAGAATAAGCATCAGCTGAAACCTTACAATTAGGTTTCAGTTCTGTATTATTTCACCTTGATGGAAGAAACTCATTTCTATCCTAGAAGAACAATTTCAGTCTCACTCACTGTTGGGGCTGATGGTCTCCTTGCTATTTCTTCTCCTGACAGGCAGCTTGGATTCCCCTGATTCTTTCTCCACTTTGCTTTCAGACACTGCAAAAGAACAAGACAGGTCAATTTCCACCTCACACAGCATACACTGTATATATATAACAGGCATTACTAGCTAGTGGAAGACAGCTCCATTTCCACCTCACACAGCATGTATACATGTAACTTAATAACATGTAATTTATTAATCCAGTTCAGGTTTTCAAAATGTTATTAAACTGTAATACTTATTTAATTCCATTATGGTATTGTGAAAGCCTGTGAAAGTTTTCAAAATATTGTATCTGTAGAACAATCTTAAACACACTTACTGGTGGGGTACAATGCTTCAATGCTGTTCCTTCTCCTGACAGGCAGCTTGGATTCCTCTGGCTCTTTCTCCAGCTCCTCTTCCTTCATTTGCTTCCTCAACTTCTCCATCAGCTCCTCTTCTCTCCTCTTCTGTTCCTCCTCATTTTTCTGTTTCATCTCCTCTTCTCTCCTCCTCTGATCCTCCTCATATTTCTGTTTCATCTCCTCTTCTCTCCTCCTCTGTTCCTCCTCATATTTCTGTTTCATCTCCTCTTCTCTCCTCCTCTGTTCCTCTTTGTGTTTCTCATTCAGCTCCTGTTCCTTTTTTCTAATCCTTTCTTCTACCTCCTGGTAAATCTCATTTGAGAGGAAGCAGCCTCCACTTCCCTTCACCATGTTGTCTATCTTGTCCAGGAGCTGTGTGACCTGAATGCGATCGCTCCTGTTCTTATTGTTGAGAACATGATACCTGTTCCCACATTTCTCAACAAGCTGCTGGAGCTCCTCACCAGCTTCCTCAATGTGCTGCTCAATCGTCCTGCCTCTCAGATAATCCCCACGGGTGAAAAGGATCATCGTGTTCCTCACAGCTCTCTCACCAAACAGCTGCTGCACTTTATCAAAGGATTCGCAATCCTGTTCTACTAGAGATTCACGGTCAGTGTCAATCATTTCTTTTTTATACACAGGTATCACCAGGAGGAAAGCGTGGGGTCCCGAGGCAGACAGAGAAACACATCTCTCAATCTCGACCCGGTCTGTGTGTAACAAGTGTGGAGTGTCGACCACAGTGACTCGTCTCCCAGACACTTCTCCTGTTCTCTTCTCACACTCCTCTGTAAAGGGGTCTTCAGATCTAAACTCCTCTCTGTCCAGGATGGTGTTTCCTGCTGCACTCTTCCCAGTCCAACTTCTACCAAGCAGCACGATCCTCAGCTCAGAGGGGCTGTGCAGCTCTTGAGAAACAGTTTCTTCAGCCTCTTGTTCTGCAGCCATGATTCCCCGCCCTGTTAAAGAGAAAGAACAGTTTGCTCCTCTTAGAAATGAAAGCTTTCCATGTGAAGCCCCGGATTAGTTTTCTCCTCTTGTTGTCGTGCTGTGCTGAAAGAACACTCCCTGTCACGCACAGCACTGGCATGTTCCTGTATGTGTGGAGCTGCTGTACAGAGACACAACTAGCAAGCTCTTCAAACAAATAGTGCACATTAATCAGGAGAGTCAGTCAAGTGTCTGAATTGTTTGTCAGCAGGTTTGTAGCATTAGCAGTTTGATTTCTTGTTTGTTCTTTCATGTGCAGGTGTAACAGTGTCCTAATAATTTGTTCAGAGAAGCTCAGAACAAGATTTCTTCACACAAATTATTTATTCAGTTTTTAACCCACCAAGAAATCTGAGGTTTCACAACTATTTCCAGGACTTTGCAAATATTCTGAAAAAATAGTTTAAGGACACTCAGTAATAGCCACAAATAGCCGTCTTAGCTCATCTCTTTAATAAATGAAAGTTAACTAAAAATGAAATGATAGATTTGTTTCAATCATCTTATAAGCTTTCACAACATTTCCAAAAATAAACTGTGTGTCCAAAATGGAGCGTATTGTATTGTTTTTATACAACATTGTTTGGACTCTCTTAATTCTGCAAGCAATGTTATTTATTACCAGCGTCATTGATAATATATCATCTGGTTTGTGAGCCTGATAATAGAACCAAATATAGCAGAGAATCTCAAACAGCAATGACTCCTGAGCGCTGTTTCAGTCCACAGCGTTTGAGATGTTAGCGAGCAGTGAGAGAATAGAAGCGATCCTGTGAAGAGACCGAGTTCACTGACCGCCGAATCTCAGACTGTTCCACTGTCTCCGGAAAGCCATGGCTGCTGCTGACACTGCGACGCGCTCGGGACACGTTTTACTTTCACTTTGTATAATTACAGACATGCGTGGTAATGTATCACACTCGCGGGGAATGAAAATCAGCCGCGGAGAAGATTTTATACTGCAGATTAACAGACTCGATAAAGCAGGCAACGTCGAGATGTATTATAAAGAAAAAAGCGTGTATTTTATCAAATGAGATTGTAAAAAACTATGAACTATAACAACTGAGTCTGTGCGAGCTCGTTTCAACCTGAAACCGAAAGTAAACTTGTTCTTATTTCTTTCCTTTAACCTGATAAAACTCTTGTTTCGATGCAGTCTGGTAATTATTACATCGCCCTCGACTTTAATAAGACAGTCATGTTTTTAACTCACCGGCACCGGGTTCAAAACCCGCAGCTGCCATCTCTCTACAGCGGCGCTTTGACGAGGCTTTTCAAACGGCAAGGAAGCAGGGGGCGTGTCTCTGGGACGTGACGTCAGGATAAGCCGCAGCCAGGTGTTACAACACCGGCACAGAAGCGGATCAAACCAACCGCTGAGGATCTGTTAATATGAAGGGATTGCTGCTGTACCGACATGAGAACGGATTGGATCAAATGCGCTGGCGAGGCTTCTTCAAATTGTAATGCGCGGATAATATAAGAATGATATTTAAACAACAGGGACTAGAACCAGTAGAAAATCCACTGGCAGCATCTTTTAGAGGCTTCTTATTACCAGTACAAACTGGTTTTAACAGCGTGTTCCCTGGGCCGTGTCTGCTGGCTGTTTGTGAACCAATTCCGCTTCGTGTCGGGCAGCCTTAAAAATGAATGCGCTTCGTAGCGTCACTCTTTATAGAAACTCAGCCTGACACGAGTGACCCAAGACAACGCGAATATGCCAACAGACCCTAATATCACCGGGGCAGCCCCGATCACAATCCTTACTAACATCCGACAGGAAAAGGGCGCCGTTGCCAGGCAACGAAAAAAAAAAAAAAAAAGTATTTCTGAATAAGAACCCGGGCTAATAAGAAATACATTTCCACACATTTTACCAAAATACAAAATCCACACCTGAATATAACATGTTTTCATTCATATTTAAACTTTTAAAATTATATTTTAACACAACAACGGTCGCTGACTTCATAAGAAATCAACGTCATCTCAATTTACCAAAACACAAAATTCAAACCGGAACTATTTTTTTCATTCATATTCAAACTTAAAAAAAATAATTAAAAACATCTCTTAACCCATCCGTAACCCGATAATAATATTAATAATAAAAATAAAAACACCAACCTGATAACTTGTATTTTCTCCACAGATTCCCCTTCGTAGGCTAATGTTGACCATTCTTATATTCCGTTAATAGAAACATTTTCACACAACCACTCGGTGTAAACGAGACTTTTGAAATGTATTGATACTACCGTATATTATTTTAAACTGTATGTACTAATATCTTATTTATTGATGTGTAATCTTCAGGGCTGCCAACTTTTAGGAAACTGTTTGAGTGAGACTTTTGAACAAGTACAATTTTAGCGCGCGGTGAAGTGCTGTGAGTGACTTAGTTGCAAAACAAATAGACATTTTTTTTTAAAAGATGGAAAATCATTACCTTAGGTGCATTCTGAGCCAGCATTTGAAGCTGCTGCATGTTCACGGTTGTAACTGGAAGCAGCTGACTTGGAGGCCTTGATTACTTCTGCTGGGGGCTCATACTTGAAGCAGTTGGGCTCCATACCGGACATCTTTATTGTCATTATAGAAGACAGTGTGCCTTCCAAGGCCAGAGCATTCCGTGTGTCAGTCTTGTTTAGTCCAATCATTGAAAAAACTCTTTCTGCATCAGCATTAGAGTGTGGCAGGGTTAGAATTAGTTGTGCCACCTTGCTCAGCATGGGTAGCTTAGGCATTCCTGTTACTGGACTCTTGATTGTGGCCATGTGTGCCCACACTTTATCCATCCTGTGGTACACCTCCTGCTCACTGACTCTGCTCACCGCCTGCTCCCAAATGCTTCTGGGAATGTCCTTTTCCTCCATAAGTTGATAGTCCAGGAACTCCTCACTCAACTTGTCCTGTTCTTTGGGATCTCCATATGGAAGCAGATGACTAAACCTGAAATATTTAGATTGAAAGACATTATATAATTAAAAACCCTTTACTTTTCTGTTTCTTTCACATGTTTTATCATTTTTTTAAAACATTGTATCTGTTTCCTGTGTTGCTATCTTTAGTAAATACATTACCATGAATCTAAGAAGCATACCTGTACACAAAGTATAGGGCATCATTCACATCACAGTCCATCTTCTGTTGAAAGTCAATGAATTGTGAATGTTCAAGGACTGGCTCCTTGAAGGGCAGCTTCTTAAAGGCATAGTCAACAGCTGCAACAAAGAATGCCCTCACAGCCTTGTGGAAGTTGTCTACCTGGTACTGACTGATCTCACCAGCTTCATGCAGACGGTTGAGGGTTGTTCTTGTTGTCCAGCCAACATTAAGCTTGTGATCTAGTTAATAACAAAACTTAGAATAAATATATTGTTCCCTTTAGTGTTTATTGCTTTATGCAAGTTTTTATTTTGTTATAGTCAGATTCAGTTTGACATTGTTTTACAAAGTTTAAGATTACCCAAAAGAGTAATTAACATCAACAGTAAACATTCCTAGAAATTAATCTTTTCAAATATTTTTAATACCTGCCTTTGAATTCCACATCTTTAAAATTATTTTTACATAGATTTCTATTTTTAGCACATACCTGCCACCTGGTTCTGTTTGTCTTTATACTCAACTTCACACACATCAGCATTTTTTATTGCAGTTGTGGTAACAAACTTGGACATGAGTTTCTTAACATAAGACCTCATCTGAAAAAAAAAAATCACAAATTATATTAATAATAATACAATGGTAAAATGTTCAAAACAAATCATTATTTAATTATACAACTTTAATTATAATGTTGTGGAAAGAAGTGAAGAATATTATATATTTACCTGTCCATGGAGAAGATACACAGATGGCTCTTGGCGCTGAAAGAGTAAATTAAACTCTGTGAAGACAGGCAGTGTGGCCTGGTAGAATAAGAGGTGTACCTCTGTCATTGGATCCTCAAAATGCTTCCTAAGCCTCTTAAAGCGGGCTTGTTTCTCAACTGTAAATGACAGAGACAAAGATATATCAAGCATTATAGCAAGATGCAACTGGCATTTTAAATATCTAGGTGGATGAGCTAGGGTTGTCACCTGCCACCAGAGTCATTTTGTACAAAAAAAAAGTATACTTTTAAGTATATTTAATATTTAATGTCCCGGGAAGTCTTAGAGATTTCCCGGGACAGCAGCCTTAAAAAGAGAACAATCCAGGCAAAACCAGAACGGGTGGCAAGCCTAATTAGTACTCACTGTTAGACTTGAAGTAGCTGACAAGTGCTCGATACAGCTGTAGAATGCGGACTACTGCCGTCTCCAGACTCAGCCACCGTGTGGAAACATGGTCTATGACAGCCATGTACTCAGTATCACAAAACACACAGAATTCAGAAAAAAAAAAAAAAAATTAAAATGCTGTGATAGTGGCATTTTATACAACTAGGAAAAAACTTTTTTCTATTGCCTGAAACTGTGTGCTGGTAAAGACTGGCTTTTCATGATTTATTGTTATCATTTCAAAAAGGCTTATTATATTATGAAAAACTCTTACCATCCAGTCTACATTTTCTCTTTGTGCTTGCTTTGAACCAGTATCCAATATCTACAACCACATCCTCCACATCAAAGTCTGACAACTGAAATAGGAAATTTAATTTCAACATTTATAATTTAAGCCAAAGTTTTCTATCTACATATCTTTTTAAATTATTGTTTTTTCTTGTGCATAATTATTTTTGTTTTATCAGAAAATTATCACTCTATAATTATCAGGTTCTAACTAGATTGTTTACACTAATTTGAATCCTCTAAATGATACAGTGAAACTTGAAGGAATTGAAACTTAATGCATATCATCAGTATAAAGTGTCGGTACAAACCTCAATATAATGAGTCCCAGCAGCACTGGCATTGTTGTGAACTATGTGGCAAGGACAACCATGGACATAAACAGTCGGATTTATGCTTAATATCCTTGATTTGATAGAGTTACAGACACCCATGTTCACATTGGCATTGTCCACTGACAGACCTACACAGTTTTGCCATGGGATGTTATCCTTCTTGAGGACACTGTCCATTTTTTCAAAAATGGTCTCTGCTGTGGCAGCATTAGTGCCAGTTGTGATGCACATATCTAGGAACATGTGTTCCACCCTGTCTACATCAAACAGCTTCACAGTCAATGGGTTCATCTTTTCCCTTCCTAAAAAAAATGAATTGATAAAAAAAATAAACTGTGGATAAATACAAACATCACAGTTATTGTGCTTCATTTAATCAAAAACTAGGATTAATGAAAATCATTAAAAGTCCTTCTTTTCTCTAAAATGAGATGTACCTGTATCATTTGATCCATCAGTTGACAAGGTGTATGGCCTGTTTCTCATCTTTTTGACCAGCTCATCATGAAGGTATGGTGCTATCGCCCTGTTGATAATACAAGTAGTCTTGGTCCTTGCAGCACCATATCTCTGTGCCACATCTGAATCCTTAAAACACTCTTTCATCAGTGGGCTGAAGTGGTCAGCAACTGCAAGGGGGACATTGTGATTTACCATCGTCACAGCAACTTTGATCTCAGCTCGTCGTGCCTGAAAACAAAGTATAAAAAAAGAATACTTTTACAGTCAGAACAAAAAGCTGTTTCTGTGGTTAGTCTTCCAGTGTAACAAATGGGAAAAGTACCAGTCAAATGTGTTTGCCAATATCTTCTGTACAAGAAGAAAATAATTTTGGAAAAACAAAATGTTAAAGAAGTTATTCATTCATACCTTCGCCTCAAGTTGTGTCATGTTATCCACCTTTGGAGCTGTGTTCACTGTAAATTTGGTAATTTGCTGCGATTGCTCCACTGCCTTGACCTTCCTCTGGTGTGACTCGCTCTCTATGTGACGCTCCACATCTGCATGGCCCATATGGTAACAAGCATTCTCAGTTCTGCAAATCTCACACCAAAAATGATGCTGCGTGAGTCCCTTCTTAATAAAGGGCCATTCTGTTGTCCACCCGGGCTGGAATTTGGATTTATAAGTGGCTGCCCCACATTTGGTTCTTGATTTTCCAGAAGAATTTGACTTCTTGGCTGGCACAGACTTTTTTGTAGAGTCATCTGGTTCTGTCCCATCAGCTGAATCTTCCCCTACACACTCTATCCTGGCTGCCTTTTCAGCAGGTACATCAGCATGACCAGGTTCTGGTGACAGTGGTGTGTCAAGCCTTCCTAGGCCAAAGAAGGCTGTCAGTTTTTGGCTCTCTGGTACTTTTCGCTTTGATCCTGGTGGACACACTTTGGGTTGTTGCTGTCTTCTAGAGCCCTTTGCATGGTTTGGCTTGTTTGATTTACTCATCTGTAAAAAAAAAAACACACTTTTTTTGTATCGGTGTCTAGTGCTCAGTTAAGAGATCAAACACTGGAGTGTGGCAATTCGTTATTTAGACAGTTCAAAGTTATTCATTTAGACAGTTTTTATTTAGACAGTTATTTAGTTTATATTTGAAAATGGTGTCTGACAAATTAATAAATAATAACAACAACAATCGTATTAATAATAATACTCCTGGTCTATAATTTCAGTAACGGATATTTGCATATTTATAAATCATTCAACATCGAGCTCTAGAATGCTTTTATATATATATATATATATATATATATATATATATATATATATATATATATATATATTTATATATAACAGTTTATCTGTCAAAAAGAACTCAAAGCAGACAGACCATCATCAAAGCAATTTGAACTTAACCACGAATAATATAAATAAACTATTATAAAGTTTTTTGTTAAAATTACAATTGATGTCATTAATCTGATTTTATAATAGCAGCGAAGGATACTAGCTATATCTATGAACTTCAAAGCAACGCATAATTATTAGCATCATAAATAATCACGGATGATCAGATAAGCACAAATCTTAAGAAGATTAAAAAAAAAATTGTGTGTAACCGTTTTCCTACCTCTCAAGCTGTACCGGGGTTTGTATCTGCACCTCTCACTGCTGTCTCTGTCGCATTTCCCGCTCGCCGCTGCTTAAGCTCGCGGAGGACTTGTGATGGACTGTTACAATTCTTCCCGCGAACCCCTGACTGGTTAGCAAGGTGGTTCATTCCGGCAGATGAAGTGCGACACTCTGACTTTTCAGCAGTAATAAATAAAAACATTACACGTGCAGCCATTCAGTTACAGTGTCTTCCAAGAAGAGTGTTAGAAACTGACCCCAAAAATTGCGTGACACTTTTTTACCAATGCGTGTGAGCGTGAGAATATGCTCAAATGTGTGAGTCTCACGGCCAGTGCGTGTGTGTTGGCAGCCCTGAATCTTTAACTCCACGCTAATATATTCAGGCAGCGCCGCTTCAGCCGTTGGGATTCGAACTCCTCCAGTTTGAATTGGCAGCTCGCGCTGCTCGGGGTCCGCGCCGCTGTGTTGTTTGTTCATTTTTGGCGGGCAATGCCGAGGAGATGTAAACGGTAAAAGCCCTCAATAAAAGCACATCCTTACAGGTGTCGATACAAACAGCAGCAGCCCGGGGCTTCTCCTACCAGTTCTCTCCTCTTCAGTAGTCAGCGCCGTCATTTTCTTCCCCCCCGAGTTGTTCTCCCGTCTGCAGCGTCACGGAGGAGTGTATCGGGGTTTGAACAGGTGGCGTTACTGTGGGTTTGATGTGGAGCGGTGAAACCTCAAATACAGTCCCGGAGCGGGACCGCTGCAATGCGCGCACTGCAGCCTAATGCTGTTGTAGATGTATAAATAGTAGACAAAACTCATTTAAAAACACACTTACACAATTTTTCCTTTTTTCTACCACATTTCAATTTAATAATTGCATGTCTGCCTCGGCTTTTTGAACAGGCAAATAAAACAACCTGCTTGAAATTTCAAAATGATTTTGTTTAATCACAAGATACAAACTGCAAAACATCATTACTTATACCAAACACATTTAGACATGAAATATCATCAAACCTTTTAAACATAATTATAGCAATAACCTGCAACATGTTTTGGCGGAAAAGCGTATTACTATTGAGTACATTTTTAAAATGTTTTTATAATTATTATTTTTAGATATTTAAAGTTATTCTTTTAATTAATGTTTGAAAAACTAAAAATATAACTTTTACATGTATACCCTTTGGTAAGTAAAGTTCACATTTAAAATCACGTTTAGACTAGGGATGGACATTTCAGTATATTTTAATAATAAAATACAGGTCATTTACTCAATGATTAAACAAATACCCTTTTCTTTCCTCCTCATTTCTGTTTCATCTCCTCTCCTGTTCCTCCTCAAATTTATGTTTCATCTCCTCTTCTCTCCTCCTCTGTTCCTCCTCATATTTCTGTTTCATCTCCTCTTCTCTCCTCCTCTGTTCCTCCTTATATTTCTGTTTCATCTCCTCTTCTCTCCTCCTCAGTTCCTCTTTGTGTTTCTCATTCAGCTCCTGTTCCTTTAGTCTAATCCTTTCTTCTACCTGCTGGTAAATCTCAGATGATATTGGGAGGTAGCAGCCTCCACTTCCCTTCACCGTGTTCTCTATCTTGCCCAGGAGCTGTGTGACCTGAGTGCCATCGCTCCTGTTCTTATTGTTGAGAACATGATACCTGTTCCCACATTTCTCAACACGCTGCTGGAACTCCTCACCAGCTTCCTCAATGTACTGCTCAATCGTCCTGCCTTTCAGACGATCCCCGAAGGTGAAAAGGATCATCGTGTTCCTCACAGCTCTCTCACCAAACAGCTCCTGCACTTTATTAAGGCCTCCGCCAAGATGTTTTACTACAGATTGCCTCCATTGAGTTTTTTTTTTTTTTACTGGTATCACCTGGAGGAAAGCGTGGGGTCCCGGGGCAGACAGAGAAACGCATCTCTCAATCTCGTCCCGGTCTGTTTTGAAGATCTCTGGAGTGTCGACCACAGTGACCCGTCTCCCAGACACTTCTCCTGTTCCCTTCTTTGTTCTTGCAGAGGCCAAGAATCCAGATCTAAACTCCTTTCTGTCCAGGATGGTGTTTCCTGATGAACTCTTCCCAGTCTTGCCTCCCCCAAGCAGCACGATCCTCAGCTCAGAGGTGCTGTGCAGCTCTTGAGAAACAGTTTCTTCAGCCTCTTGTTCTACAGCCATGATTCCCCGCCCTGTTAAAGAGAAAGAACAGTTTGCTCCTCTTAGAAATGAAAGCTTTCCATGTGAAGCCCTGGATTAGTTTTCTCCTCTTGTTGTCGTGCTGTGCTGAAAGAACACTCCCTGTCACACACAGCACTGGCATGTTCCTGTATGTGTGGAGCTGTTGTACAGAGACACAACTAGCAAGCTCTTCAAACAAATAGTGCACATTAATCAGGAGAGTCAGTGAAGTGTCTGAATTGTTTGTCAGCAGGTTTGTAGCATTAGCAGTTTGATTTCTTGTTTGTTCTTTCATATGCAGGTGTAACAGTGTCCTAATAATTTGTCCAGAGAAGCTCAGAACACTCAGAACTAGATTTCTTCACCCAAATTATTTATTCAGTTTTAAACCCCCAAGAAATCTGAGGTTTCACAACTATTTCCAGGACTTTACAAAAATTATGAAAAAATATCAAATTTTAAGGACACTCAATAATACCCACAAATAAATTAAAATTAACTTATAATGAAATGATTTTAATTTTTAATTTAATTAGAAACTTTCAAAATATTTCACCATAAATAAACTGCTTATAATAAATACACTTTTACACAAAACACAATGTCTATCTAGTATTATAAACCCTGGTTAATCTGTTTCTTATACAGGTATTGTACAGGTAAGTCTGGCAGGTATTAAATGAAAAACACTGGATCCTCAATGATGTTAACTGAGGAAGATGTCAAACAGTGACAGCGCTCCCTGTGTCAAGCTCTAGTGAAGAGGTAAGTACAGCTCTGATGCTGTTATCAATATTATTAACTCATCAAGCTCTGTAGTGGAGAGGTAAGTACAGGAGCGATGCTGTTATCAATATTATTAACTCATCAAGCTCTGTAGTGAAGAGGTAAGTACAGGAGCGATGCTGTTATCAATATTATTAACTCATCAAGCTCTGTAGTGAAGAGGTAAGTACAGGAGCGATGCTGTTATCAATATTATTAACTCATCAAGCTCTGTAGTGAAGAGGTAAGTACAGCTCTGATGCTGTTATCAATATTATTAACTCATCAAGCTCTGTAGTGAAGAGGTAAGTACAGGAGCGATGCTGTTATCAATATTATTAACTCATCAAGCTCTGTAGTGAAGAGGTAAGTACAGGAGCGATGCTGTTATCAATATTATTAACTCATCAAGCTCTGTAGTGGAGAGGTAAGTACAGCTCTGATGCTGTTATCAATATTATTAACTCATCAAGCTCTGTAGTGAAGAGGTAAGTACAGGAGCGATGCTGTTATCAATATTATTAACTCATCAAGCTCTGTAGTGAAGAGGTAAGTACAGGAGCGATGCTGTTATCAATATTATTAACTCATCAAGCTCTGTAGTGAAGAGGTAAGTACAGCTCTGATGCTGTTATCAATATTATTAACTCATCAAGCTCTGTAGTGGAGAGGTAAGTACAGGAGCGATGCTGTTATCAATATTATTAACTCATCAAGCTCTGTAGTGAAGAGGTAAGTACAGGAGCGATGCTGTTATCAATATTATTAACTCATCAAGCTCTGTAGTGAAGAGGTAACATGGTAAATGTGAAGCTGGCATGTGAAATGGGTTCTGAGATATTAGCAGGTGAAGCTGCAGCAGTGGTGTCAGAAAGACATTTACAAACAAGCGCCCCCTCTGGCCAGTTTTATTACTGCATGTGGTGTAAATTAAAGGTGCTGTGTCTCCTGGTGTATCTAGAACATGGGAACTCGTCTAAAACACAGAATATCTGCTCTCCTCCCTGCCCTCCATGTTTACAAATCACATTGTTTAAATGCATTAGGTTTGGTTGGAATGTATTGCTCAGATTTGCCATGTTAAGAAGGACATTTCATATCTGTTACAGCTGCACTTTCCCTCCTGGTCTGTATCTCATGCTGTCTCCAATGGGTATATATATATATATGTGTATATATATAACAGTCATTATTAGCTAGTGGATGACAGCTCCATTTCCACCTCACACAACATGTATACATGTAACTTAACAACACAGTTCAGGTTTTCAACAACTCATTCAGTTCAATGGTGGCATTGTGAGAGTCTGTGAAAGTGTTCCGAATGTTGTATCTGTAGAACAATTTGAAACAAACTTACTGGTGGGGGGTAATCCTTCATTGCTATTCCTTCTCCTGACAGGCAGCTTGGATTCCTCTGGCTCTTTCTCCAGCTCCTCTTCTCTCTTCCTCTGTTCCTCTTCATATTTCTGTTTCATCTCCTCTTCTCTCTTCCTCTGTTCCTCTTCATATTTCTGTTTCATCTCCTCTTCTCTCCTCCTCTGTTCCTCCTTATATTTCTGTTTCATCTCTTCTCTCCTTCTCTGTTCCTCCTCATATTTCTGTTTCATCTCCTTTTCTTTGCTGCTACGTTCCTCTTTGTGTTTCTCATTCAGCTCCTGTTCCTTTAGTCTAATCCTTTCTTCTACCTCCTGGTAAATCTCATTTGGGAGGTAGCAGCCTCCACTTCCCTTCACCATGTTGTCTATCTTGTCCAGGAGCTGTGTGACCTGAGTGCGATCGCTCCTGTCCTCATTGTTGAGAACATGACACCTGTTCCCACATTTCTCAACACGCTGCTGGAGCTCCTCACCAGCTTCCTCAATGTGCTGCTCAATCGTCCTGCCTCTCAGATCATCCCCGCAGGTGAAAAGGATCATCGTGTTCCTCACAGCTCTCTCACCAAACAGCTCTTGCACTTTATCAAAGGCTTCACAGTACTGTTCTACTATAGACTCACGGTGAGTGTCAATACATTTTTTTGTAAATACCTTCATCACCAGGAGGAAAGCGTGGGGTCCCGGGGCAGACAGAGAAACACATCTCTCAATCTCGACCCGGTCTGTGTCTAACAAGTTTGGAGTGTCGACCACAGTGACCCGTCTCCCAGACACTTCTCCTGTTCTGTTCTCACATTCCTCCGTTACTTCAGAGGTGATGAATCCAGATCTACCCTCCTCTCTGTTCAGGATGATGTTTCCTGCTGTACTCTTTCCAGTCAAGCGTCTCCCAATCAGCACGATCCTCAGATCAGAGGGGCTGTGCAGCTCTTGAGAAACAGTTTCTTCAGCCTCTTGTTCTGCAGCCATGATTCCCCGCCCTGTTAAAGAGAAAGAACAGTTTGCTCCTCTTAGAAATGAAAGCTTTCCATGGATTAGTTTTCTCCTCTTGTTGTTGTGCTGAAAGAACCCTCCCTGTCACATACAGCACTGGCAGCCCTGTCCTCTGTTCTAATTCTCCTCCGCCTCTCTGCAGACTTTGATAGAGTCAACCACTCAATTCTCCTGCCCTCCCTCACTGACCTGGGACTCTTCCTCAGCAACATACACAGAATTAGTCCCTTCCTCACCAACTACTCTACGCAGCTCCTAGTTCAGGCCCTGGTCCTGTCCAGCCTTGACTACTGTAACTCCCTTCTGGCCGGCCTCCCTGCCTCTGGTATCCGTCCGCTCCAGCTCATCCAAAACTCTGCTGCCTGCCTTGCTTTCCCCTTCCTCATTTCTCCCACGCTACACCTCGGGTCTGCTCTCTGCACTGGCTCCCTATCACTGCTCACATCCAATTCAAAACTCTTGTACTAGCCTATCACTGTCTTGACCTTTCTCCCTACACCCCCCCTCCAGCAGACTAGCTGTACCCCCCCTTGCACCTCAGTGGAGGAATGACCTACCCACGGATATCAGGAGCGCACAGTCCCTGACCACCTTCCGGCACCTCCTCAAGACACACCTTTTCAGATAGTATCTGTAAACTTCACAACTGCGGACTAAATGGCACCCAATTGTACCAGTACTTGCATCAGCTTGTACTTGTTACTGAACTGCTCCATACCTCGCCGTATTCCACTACTGCTCTTAATTATAACTACTTTCTGTATCTTGCATTTGATTTTATAATATAATGCTTTTATATATAAAATCTCTTATAGGTATCCATATTCACGTTTTTTGTATATGCTCTTATATGAAATCACTCTCATC
Organism: Acipenser ruthenus; assembly: GCF_902713425.1. Taxonomy (NCBI): domain Eukaryota; kingdom Metazoa; phylum Chordata; class Actinopteri; order Acipenseriformes; family Acipenseridae; genus Acipenser; species Acipenser ruthenus. The sequence continues at coordinate 56,909 of NW_026708229.1, forward strand.
CATTTATCGTACTTACTGGACTTTACTTTGATAAGCAAATATTTTTACTTTAAGTTTAATGTTATTATTTACTTTTCTTTATTTTCCTTTTATTTGCTACTGATTTTACTGTACTTTATAACTGCTCTTATCTGTAATATGATATTTTGTAACAAATGTAAGTCGCCCGGGAAAAAGGTGTCTGCTAATAAATAAATAATAATTATAATGTTCCTGTATGTGTGGAGCTGCTGTACAGAGACACAACTAGCAAGCTCTTCAAACGAATAGTGCACATTAATCAGGAGAGTCAGTGAAGTGTCTGAATTGTTTGTCAGCAGGTTTGTAGCATTAGCAGTTTGATTTCTTGTTTGTTCTTTCATGTGCAGGTGTAACATGTGTCCTAATAATTTGTCCAGAGAAGGTCAGAACCCTCCGAACTGCTAATTAAAGGAGCAGTGCCCCATAGTTTATAAAGAGAGTACACTGTTATGAGCTCATGTTTAAAATATATATATGCTAATTAAAGGAGCCCCATAGTTTATAAAGAGATTACACTGTTATGAGCACATGTTTAATAAATGTAATTCTGATTTCAGAATTCTGACTTTTACAGTTAGATTTACTTTCAAATTCACTCTGAATCATTTTCTCACAATGACAATGTATCTGGCGATAACTGTGAGGGTTCAATTTGCCATCTAAACAGAATAAGATAAGATCAGAAACCACATATCTGATTTCCTTCTCTCTTCAGTGCCAGTTTTTATTGCTGCCTGTCGGACTCTGTCCAGTCAATTTAAGGTGTGGTGTCTTCGATTTTGAAAAACAGCATTATATATCTACAGTATGAGAACTCATCTAAAACACAAAATACCCACTCTCCTCTCCCTGCCCTCCAGGTTTAGAAATCACATTGTTTAATTGAATAGTTCTGCTTGTTATTAGATTTGTTTTGGAAATTAATTGATCACATTTGCCATGTTAAAAACCTGACTTCATGTTTATCCAACAGGAATCGTGTGTGGCCAGGCTTCCGTGGCTAATGTGTCTTTTTAAGTTATTTTATTAATTTAATTAAAATTTCAATAGATAAATGCTACAGCCTCAGTGAGGTTTCTACAGAACAACACAATTGAATACTGAAAGCTGATTTCATATCCAGTGAGAATGGTGTGTGCCCAGCCATCCGTGAACTGGCTGATATGTATTAAAATGTGTTGTTAACATTTATTTAACTTAATTTTCATACAACTTGAAAGCAAGCTACAGCCTGAGCAAGCTTTGAAAAGCACAAGGCTGGATCATTGCACCGTCTCTAAATACCTGAACTGGAAAGCAAACCTGCCCTGCCCAGTCTCTCACATTGATTTCTAGCTTGTTACTTTTCACTGTTTCTCACTCAGTGACTCTATACTTGCTATAAGGGTCCTGCTGTCCAGCACAACATTAAGTGAACCGATTCTTTACAGAAATGAAGATCTGAAGAAATAACTCACCAGGGTCTGAACCGGCGGCCGCCATCTCTCCCTTCTTCTGCTCCCTAGTGAAGACAATGGCGCTGGAGTCCAAATGGAGCTTGATCTGTACAGTTTTTAATTCTTTAGTGCCACATCACCTGTACTTACATGGTTTTACTGTTTTATTGCTGTAAACAGTCTACTGCCAGTGAGAAAAGTTTCCTGTTCACTCAATAGAGCTGACACACTTTAAAACAGAGTCCATTTTACATTCAGTTGATTGCTTCATCAATATAAAGTACTTTATAGGTACCATGATTTCCATTACATGAGAGTTGGTGTTAAAACTTCATGCTGATATTGGACTCAGCTCTTACCAAGATAAGCACCAACTGAGACGTAGCTTCATTTACTGTAATCTAATGTGATCTATCTGCGTTTCCTTCCATCTGATGGTGTAGATATCCTTCTGCCTGGTGTTGATGGCTGAAGTGTAATGCCGGCTCCAGGGATCAACAGGAGTGCGGTCTCCCCAGCGCATCAGCATGACAACCGTCTGGACTGAGCGGAGTAGGGTACATCTCTGGGGTCTTCAAATGGTCACATTCCACGCTTGGTGTTTCGTCGACGGGCCCACGACACCTTAAGAGGGCTTGACAGTGATTCTGGCGTCCCAGCGTCACCCCCCTCTGTCCCCCACTCAGCTCAGCCCAGCTTACGTACCTTCCTTTACATCAATGTTGTTTTCTTTCTACTGTGCTTGAGATCCCCAACCAGAATCTTTTAGTCTCAACCACAGCCAGTTGCTGCTCCATTAATGGTACTGTAATTTAGAACACTGATTCTATCCAGGTAGCATCATGTATATTAGACTAATGCTGAACATAAGACACACTAGAGGTCCTGGACTTTATACAACACTGATTCTATCCATGTAACATATATTTATTATACTGCTGGAACGAACGTGCTGTTTACATGTTCAGATACTATTGCAGTTACATTGCAGTTACTATGGGCTGCCATATTCAGAAAATAATAACATGGCAGCGACCGCATTGCAGAACAAGCTGAATGATAACTGAGTTATAATTAAAAGATTGATCTCGTTTAAATGGAGGGTATAGCAAGCTGCACAAACACAGACACACCTCATGAAACATCAATAAATGAGATACAGTTCAAAATACAGGTGCAATACTTACATGGTATACTGTGGTTATAATTTACTAATATTTACTGCATGCGCTTCACACCCGATTCTGTTATTGTAAGGATGGAGCTCCACGCATTAACAACATGGGGGTTATTATTGCAAGTACATTTATTAAATAATGTAACTGAATATATTTTGAAGTGCATCCAATACATGTATTAAAAACATCTTTGCAATGCGTCCCTTCAGTCATTCTGCACTCCATGCAAACCCACAGACACAGAAGCATTACTTTGGAAGAAATCAACAAATCCACACAACAGGTCAACTTTCCAGCGACTACAATATCCCTGAGAAACTGGACCAGCTGCAACCAGCTTGCTCGTTGAACCCGCAAGACAATTCATTTCCAGTATTGTCCATTTCCAAACAAACCAGGCTAGATGCCAGGTGAACAGAATACCTTCCAGCCAGGATCTGCGCATGTGCACAATCTGTCCTGAAGAGGGCAGCCGAGTCAAGCATTATACAGCAACACCGAACAAACACACACAGCGCTCTATGAAATAAACGCAATACTGAAACCAAAGAGTTTGAGATGTTACATACTGACTGACAGACCCCTAATGGGTAAATGTATGAGCCTAACCCTTTAGTTTCACAGCTAACCTCAACAAAATAAGGGTTCAAGAGAAAAGCCCCGAACTGAGAATGTGATTTTTATTGCAGCAACTCCAGCGCAGCGAGACAGAATATCTCAGTTTAACAGCGTGTTCCCTGGGCCGTGTCTGCTGGCTGTTTGTGAACCAATTCCGCTTCGTGTCGGGCAGCCTTAAAAATGAATGCGCTTTGTAGCGTCACTCTTTATAGAAACTCAGCCTGACACGAGTGACCCAAGACAACGCGAATATGCCAACAGACCCTAATATCACCGGGGCAGCCCCGATCACAATCCTTACTAACATCCGACAGGAAAAGGGCGCCGTTGCCAGGCAACGAAAAAAAAAAGTATTTCTGAATAAGAACCTGGACTAATAAGAAATACATTTCCACACATTTTAACAAAATACAAAATCCACACCTGAATATAACATTTTTTTCATTCATATTTAAACTTTTAAAATTACATTTAAACACAACAACGGTCGCTGACTTCATAAGAAATCAACGTCATCTCAATTTACCAAAACACAAAATTCAAACCGGAACTATTTTTTAAATTCATATTCAAATTTTAAAAAAAGAATTAAAAACATCTCTTAACCCATCCGTAACCCGATAATAATATTAATAATAAAAATAAAAACACCTACCTGATAACTTGTATTTTCTCCACAGATTCCCCTTCGTAGGCTAATGTTGACCATTCTTATATTCCGTTAATAGAAACATTTTCACACAACCACTCGGTGTAAACGAGACTTTTGAAATGTATTGATACTACCGTATATTATTTTAAACTGTATGTACTAATATCTTATTTATTGATGTGTAATCTTTAACTCCACGCTAATATATTCAGGCAGCGCCGCTTCAGCCGTTGGGATTCGAACTCCTCCAGTTTGAATTGGCAGCTCGCGCTGCTCAGGGTCCGCGCCGCTGTGTTGTTTGTTCATTTTTGGCGGGCAATGCCGAGGAGATGTAAACGGTAAAAGCCCTCAATAAAAGCACATCCTTACAGGTGTCGATACAAACAGCAGCAGCCCGGGGCTTCTCCTACCAGTTCTCTCCTCTTCAGTAGTCAGCGCCGTCATTTTCTTCCCCCCCCCCCCGAGTTGTTCTCCCGTCTGCAGCGTCACGGAGGAGTGTATCGGGGTTTGAACAGGTGGCGTTACTGTGGGTTTGATGTGGAGCGGTGAAACCTCAAATACAGTCCCGGAGCGGGACCGCTGCAATGCGCGCACTGCAGCCTAAACTAGGCACCCCCCAGACTGACCCCCTGCACAGCACAGCCTGCCTTTGCGTATCAAGCGCAGCCTCGTCTCTGGAATTGCAGGGGGACTCAAAACTGCGGATTCAAAAAATACAATCAATTAAATAAAAAAATAAACATCCTGTGTGTGAGTAATTGCAGTGAGAAGGCTAACACGCGGGCTGGTTACTGATACACATCTTTACAAGAACACCACAGGACACCCTTTATTTTAAAAGGTGTTTATCTCACTCACAAATACATCTTATGAACAATATATATACACACATACAGTCACCTTCAAAATGATTGATGAAGATGAGCTAAAAAGGCTGTATAAAATAAACAACACAGGTAATGCGCTATATTTTATGCTCAAATATATGGGAAAACCATGTTCTTTTATTCTAATAGAATTGCTCAGAGAAAAAAACAAACATTTTATTAACAAGTAATGAAACATTTTCTCAAAAAGATTCAGAATTATTGACACCCCTAAAGATTCTTATGAATAAAATCAAACAAAATTAAATCTGCGTTAACATTCTATTTTAAGTTCATCTCAGTCTTAAGGAACTGTATTGTGGCCTTTTATTTTAAAAGGTGTTTATCTCGCTTACAAATACATCTTATAAACAATACATATATATACACACACACACACACACACACACACACACACACACACACACACACACACAATACAAGCAGCCTCTATTTGAACTGTTGTCTTTCATTTAAAATGTGTAAAATATACATGTGGTTATAACAGCAACGCTAATCCATAAGCCCCACCCCCTGTTCAATAACCCCACCTCCTGTCCAATAACACCACCCCCTCTCCAATATTATTAATATAATTTATTTCTTAGCAGACGCCCTTATCCAGGGCGACTTACAATTGTTACAAGATATCACATTATTTTACATACAATTCCCCATTTATACAGTTGGGTTTTTACTGGAGCAATCTAGGTAAAGTACCTTGCTCAAGGGTACAGCAGCAGTGTCCCCCACCTGGGATTAAACCCACGACCCTCCGGTCAAGAGTCCAGAGCCCTAACCACTACTCAACACTGCTGCCCAATAACCCCACCCCCTCTACAATAACACCACCCCCTGTTCAATAGCCCCACCCCCTGTCTCACTGCTCTTGACTGGGTTCCGGTGGTGCTGCCTCTATTGCTTCTGCTACTGTGTGCAATACTGTCCCGATCGCAGCCCCTTCTCTCAGTGCTACTGCTACTGCACTGATCACTGCCCTTTGAGCTGCTCCTTCTCTTACTGCTTCCTTTGCAGCGTGCATTACTGCCCCTAGCGCTGTCTCTTCTCTTATTGCTCTGGATACTGTGTGTAATACTGCCCCTACCTCAGCCCCTTCTCTCAGTGCTCCTGCTACTGCACTCACCACTGCCCCTAGTGCTGCCCTTTCTCCTCTCGCTTCAGCTGGCTTTTCATATCTGCTTATAAACTCATTGACTCTCTCTGCTTCTGGTCTAATGATTTCCTGGTAGCGCTGCCTGACCGCCTCTATCTCTCTCCTGTGTTTCTCCTCGTACTCTCCCCTCTCTCTCTCCCCCTTCTCCATGTACTCCTCCTTCTCTCGCTCCGCCCTTTCTCTCTCCTCTCTCTTTCTCCTCAGCTCTTCCTCCAGTTTGATCCTGTGATTCTCTCCCTGTTCTTTCCTCAGCTCTTCCTCCAGCTCTCCTATCCTCTCCTCCAGCTCTCTGATCTTCTCGTCTCGTTTCTGGATTTCCAATCTCATCTTCCTTTTCGTGTTCTCCAGTTCTTTCAGGTGCTTTGCCCTCAGTTCCTCTTCCTCCCTCAGTATCGTCTCTTCCTTCTCCTTCAGTATCTCCTCTTGTCTTTGTCTGATCTTTGCTTCTGCTTGCTGGTACATCTCACTGGTGTAGTAGCTGCCGTTGTTTTCCTTCACCATGTTGTCTATCTTGTCCAGGAGCTGTGTGACCTGAGTGCGATCGCTCCTGTCCTCAGTGTTGAGAACATGATATCTGTTCCCACATTTCTCAACAAGCTGCTGGAGCTCCTTGCTGCCTGTCTGAATATAATCCTCAATGGTCTTGCCTTTCAGTTTGTCACTGTGTGTGAAAAGGAGCATCATGTACCTCCTCACAGCCTCCTCACTGAATGTCTCCTGGACTGTCTCCACTGCTCTCCTCTCTTCCTCTGTGAATCGGCCCACCGGTATCACCAGGAGGAAAGCGTGGGGTCCCGGGGCAGATAGAGAAACACAGCTCCTAATCTGGAGTTTGTCCTGAGAGAGCTCTGGAGTGTTGATCACAGCAACACATCTCCCAGCCACTTGTCCTTTTCTCTTCTCACACTCCCTCGTTACTGCAGAGGAGCTGGCTTCAGATCTGAACTCCTCTCTGCCCAGGATGGTGTTTCCTGCTGCACTCTTCCCAGCCCCAGTCTTCCCAAGCAGCACCATCCTCAGCTCAGGGGGGCTGGGAGGCGCTTGGGTATCTGCAAGGGGAGCCTCTCCTTCACCTCCAGACACTGAAAAACAACAAGTGTATTGTTTCAGAAAAGTGAACTGTCACATCTGTGACTGTGCTTGACTCTGCTCACGATGTCTCTAAAGCACCACAGATATTCTATGATTAACCTGCAAGTCAGATTTATTCATGAAATATTACTGAAGTATTCTGCAATACTGAAAAACACACTTTATAGAGAGTGACAGGATACAGAATGATTTATTGCTATTTTTTCTAATAGTTTATTTGCTATTATTTAAAGCATCAATCAATGTTTCTTTGTTCTAGAGCCGCAAGCAAGCTTCAATGTCACGACTAATAACACAGACTGACTGCAGTTCAATACAGCAGGTAAGATAGCAATGATTTTGCCTCAAGAGGTCCCACAGAAAGACTGAACTTCGTATTTGCCTCAGAAAGATGATTTTACTGAACTGACAGTCGGGTGAATAAAAGGAATACTTACAGTTGGGACGATGTCCATCAATGCTGTCCCTTCTCCTGACAGGCAGCTTGGATTCCTCTGCCTCTTTCTCCAGCTCCTCTTCCTTCATTTGCTTCCTCAACTTCTCCATCAGCTCCTCTTCTCTCCTCCTCTGTTCCTCCTCATATTTCTGTTTCATCTCCTCTTCTCTCCTCCTCTGTTCTTCCTCATATTTCTGTTTCATCTCTTCCCTCCTCCTCTGTTCCTCCTCATATTTCTGTTTCATCTCTTTTCTCCTCCTCTGTTCCTCCTCATATTTCTGTTTCATCTCTTCTCTCCTCCTCTGTTCTTCCTCATATTTCTGTTTCATCTCTTCTCTCCTCCTCTGTTCCTCCTCATATTTCTGTTTCATCTCCTCTTCTCTCCTCCTCTGTTCTTCCTCATATTTCTGTTTCAGCTCCTCTTCTCTCCTCTTTTCCTCCTCATATTTCTGTTTCCTCTCCTCTTCTCTCCTCCTCAGTTCCTCTTTGTGTTTCTCATTCAGCTCCTGTTCCTTTAGTCTAATCCTTTCTTCTACCTCCTGGTAAATCTCATTTGGGAGGAAGCAGCCTCCACTTCCCTTCACCATGTTGTCTATCTTGTCCAGGAGCTGTGTGACCTGAGTGCGATCGCTCCTGTCCAGATTGTTGAGAACATGATACCTGTTCCCACATTTCTCAACAAGCTGCTGGAGCTCCTTACCAGCTTCCTCAATGTGCTGCTCAATCGTCCTGCCTTCCAGATCATCCCCGCAGGTGAAAAGGATCATCGTGTTCCTCACAGCTCTCTCACCAAACAGCTGCTGGAGTTTATCCAGGGCTTTGCAATACTCTTCTACTACAGATTGCCTCCATTGAGTCTTTTTTTTTTTTTTTTTGTGCACGGGTATCAGCAGGAGGAAAGCGTGGGGTCCCGGGGCAGACAGAGAAACACATCTCTCAATCTCGACCCGGGCTGTGTCTAACAAGTCTGGAGTGTCGACCACAGTGACCCGTCTCCCAGACACTTCTCCTGTTCTCTTCACACACTCCCTCGTTACAGCAGAGAAGCTGAATCCAGATCTACCCTCCTCTCTGCCCAGGATGGTGTTTCCTGATGCACTCTTTCCAGCCCAGCTTATCCCAAGCAGCACGATCCTCATCTCAGATGCGCTGTGCAGCTCTTGAGAAACAGTTTCTTCAGCCTCTTGTTCTGCAGCCATGATTCCCCGCCCTGTTAAAGAGAAAGAACAGTTGGTTTCTCTTAGAAATGAAAGCTTTCCATGTGAAGCCCTGGATTAGTTTTCTCCTCTTGTTGTCGTGCTGTGCTGAAAGAACACTCCCTGTCACACACAGCACTGGCATGTTCCTGTATGTGTGGAGCTGCTGTACAGAGACACAACTAGCAAGCTCTTCAAACAAATAGTGCACATTAATCAGGAGAGTCAGTGAAGTGTCTGAATTGTTTGTCAGCAGGTTTGTAGCATTAGCAGTTTGATTTCTTGTTTGTTCTTTCATGTGCAGGTGTAACAGTGTCCTAATAATTTGTCCAGAGAAGCTCAGAACAAGATTTCTTCACACAAATTATTTATTCAGTTTTAAACCTGCAAGAAATCTGAGGTTTCACAGCTATTTCCAGGACTTTGCAAATATTCTGAAAAAATAGTTTAAGGACACTCCATAATAGCCACAAATAGCCGTCTTAGCTTATCTCTTTAATAAAGAAAAGTTAATAAAAAATGAAATGACAGATTTGTTTCAATCATCTTATAAACTTTCACAACATTTCCAAAAATAAACTGTGTGTCCAAAATGGAGCGTATTGTATTGTTTTTATACAACATTATTTGGGCTCTCTTAATTCTGCAAACAATGTTATTTATTACCAGCGTCATTGATAATATATCATCTGGTTTGTGAGCCTGATAATAGAACCAAATATAGCAGAGAATCTCAAACAGCAATGTCTCCTGAGCGCTGTTTCAATCCACAGCGCTTGAGATGTTAGCGAGCAGTGAGAGAATAGAAGCGATCCTGTGAAGAGACCGAGTTCACTGACCGCCGAATCTCAACCTGTTCCACTGTCTCCGGAAAGCCATGGCTGCTGCTGCTGACGCAGTAACGGACTTGGGACATTTTTTACTTTCACTTTGTATAATTACTGACGTGCCGTGTGGTATTTATACACATTCGTGGCAAATGTGGATCAAAGTAAGCAACGTCGAGATGTCTTATAAAGAAAGAAAGCGTTTATTCTATCACATCAAATAAGATTGTAAAAAAAAAAAAAACTGAAAACTGTAACAACTGAAACCGAAAGTAAGCTTTGTATTCTTTGTTTCTGAAAACCTAATAAAACTCTTGTTTTTTTATTGGTTCAATAAAGTCTGTTAATTATTACATCGTCCTCGACTTTAATAAGACAGTCATGTTTTTAACTCACCGGCACCGGGTTCAAAATCTCTCTCTCAACAGTGGGGCTTCGACGACGCTTTTCCAAAGAGGATCTGGGAATCTGGCAAGGAAGCAGGGGGCGTGTCGCTGGGACGTGACGTAACCACAGCCTTAAAAATGAATGCGCTTTGTAGCGTCACTCTTTATAGAAACTCATTCTGACAGGAAAAGGGCGCCGTGAAAGGCAACGAAAAGAAAACTGTTTGCGAAAAAGATGCTGGCATATAAGAAATCAACTGCCACACATTTTACCAAAATACAAAATCCACACCTGAATATAACATTGTTTCATTCATATTTAAACTTTTAAAATTACATTTAAACACAACAACGGTCGCTGACTTCATAGGAAATCAACGTCATCTCAATTTACCAAAACACAAAATTCAAACCCGAACTATTTTTTTTTCATTCGTATTCAAACTTAAAAAAAAATAATTAAAAACATCTCTTAACACATCCGTAACCCGATAATAATATTAATAATAAAAATAAAAACACCTACCTGATAACTTGTATTTTCTCCACAGATTCCCCTTCGTAGGCTAATGTTGACCATTCTTATATTCCGTTAATAGAAACATTTTCACACAACCACCCGGTGTAAACGAGACTTTTGAAATGTATTGATACTACCGTATATTATTTTAAACTGTATGTACTAATATCTTATTTATTGATGTGTAATCTTTAACTCCACGCTAATATATTCAGGCGGCGCCGCTTCAGCCGTTGGGATTCGAACTCCTCCAGTTTGAATTGGCAGCTCGCGCTGCTCAGGGTCCGCGCCGCTGTGTTGTTTGTTCATTTTTGGCGGGCAATGCCGAGGAGATGTAAACGGTAAAAGCCCTCAATAAAAGCACATCCTTACAGGTGTCGATACAAACAGCAGCAGCCCGGGGCTTCTCCTACCAGTTCTCTCCTCTTCAGTAGTCAGCGCCGTCATTTTCTTCCCCCCCGTGTTGTTCTCCCGTCTGCAGCGTCACGGAGGAGTGTATCGGGGTTTGAACAGGTGGCGTTACTGTGGGTTTGATGTGGAGCGGTGAAACCTCAAATACAGTCCCGGAGCGGGACCGCTGCAATGCGCGCACTGCAGCCTAATGCTGTTGTAGATGTATAAATAGTAGACAAAACTCATTTAAAAACACACTTACACAATTTTTCCTTTTTTCTACCACATTTCAATTTAATAAGTGCATGTCTGCCTCGGCTTTTTGAACAGGCAAATAAAACAACCTGCTTGAAATTTCAAAATGATTTTGTTTAATCACAAGATACAAACTGCAAAACATCATTACTTATACCAAACACATTTAGACATGAAATATCATCAAACCTTTTAAACATAATTATAGCAATAACCTGCAACATGTTTTGGCGGAAAAGCGTATTACTATTGAGTACATTTTAAAAATGTTTTTATAATTATTATTATTAGATATTTTAAAGTTATTCTTTTAAGTAATGTTTGAAAAACGAAAAATATAACTTTTACATGTATACCCTTTGGTAAGTAAAGCTGACATTTAAAATCACGTTTAGACTACGGATGGGCATTTCAGTATATTTTAATAATAAAATACAGGTCATTTACTCAATGATTAAACAAATACCCTTTTCTTTCCTCCTCATTTCTGTTTCATCTCCTCTCCTGTTCCTCCTCAAATTTATGTTTCATCTCCTCTTCTCTCCTCCTCTGTTCCTCTTCATATTTCTGTTTCAGCTCGTCTTCTCTCCTCCTCTGTTCCACCTCATATTTCTCTTTTAACTTCTCTTCTCTCTTCCTCTGTTCCTCCTCATATTTCTGTTTCAACTCCTCTTCTCTCCTCCTCTGTTCCTCCTCATATTTCTGTTTCATCTCTTCTCTCCAACACTGTTCCCACTCATATTTTTGTTTCATCTCCTCTTCTCTCCTCCTCTGTTCCTCCTCATATTTCTGTTTCATCTCCTCTTCTCTCCTCCTCTGTTCCTCCTTATATTTCTGTTTCATCTCCTCTTCTCTCCTCCTTAGTTCCTCTTTGTGTTTCTCATTCAGCTCCTGTTCCTTTAGTCTATTCCATCTCTCTGCTTCCTGGTACATCTCATTGGTGAAATAGCCACCTCCATTTCCCTTCACCATGTTGTCTATCTTGTCCAGGAGCTGTGTGACCTGAGTGCGATCGCTCCACTCCATATTTTTGAGAACATGATACCTGTAATTACATTTCTCAACAAGCTGCTGGAGCTCCTCACCAGCTTCCTCAATGTGCTCCTCAATCGTCCTGCCTTCCAGATATTGCCCGTGGGTGAAAAGGATCATCGTGTTCCTCTCAGCTCTCTCACCAAACAGCTCCTGCACTTTATCAAAGGACTTGCAATACTCTTCTTCTATAAACTCACACACAGTGTCAATCATTTCTTCTGGATACACGGGTATCACCAGGAGGAAAGCATGGGGTCCCGGGGCAGACAGAGAAACACATCTCTCAATCTCGACCTGGTCTGTGTCTAACAAGTCTGGAGTGTCGACCACAGTGACCCGTCTCCCAGACACTTCCCCTGTTCTCTTCTCACACTCCCTCGTTCCTCTAGAGAGGCTGAATCCAGATCTACCCTCGTCTCTGCCCAGGATGGTGTTTCCTGCTTCAGTCCTCCCAGCCCCACAATACAAGCTTCCCCCAAGCAGCACGATCCTCAGTTCAGAGGCCCTGTGCAGCTCTTGAGAAACAGTTTCTTCAGCCTCTTGTTCTGCAGCCATGATTCCCCGCCCTGTTAAAGAGAAAGAACAGTTTGTTCCTCTTAGAAATTAAAGCCATGGCTGCTGCTGACGCTGTGACGCGCTCGGGACACGTTTTACTTTCACTTTGTATAATTACAGACGTGCCGTGTGGTATTTATACACATTCGTGGCAAATGTGGATCAAAGTAAGCAACGTCGAGATGTCTTATAAAGAAAAAAAGCGTTTATTTTATCACATCAAATAAGATTGTAAAAAAACCCTGAAAACTGTAACAACTGAAACCGAAAGTAAACTTTGTATTCTTTGTTTCTGAAAACCTAATAAAACTAGTTTTTTTATTGGTTCAATAAAGTCCGTTAATTATTACATCGTCCTCGACTTTAATAAGACAGTCATGTTTTTAACTCACCGGCACCGGGTTCAAAACCTGCAGCTGCCATCTCTCAACAGTGGGGCTTCGACGACGCTTTTCCAAAGAAGATCTGGGAATCTGGTAAGGAAGCAGGGGGCGTGTCGCTGGGACGTGACCGCGGGACAAACCACAGTCTGCTGTGTCGATCATCCTTAAAAATGAATGCGCTTTGTAGCGTCACTCTTTATAGAAACTCATTCTGACAGGAAAAGGGCGCCGTGAAAGGCAACGAAAAAAAAAAAAAGTATTTCTGAATAAGAACCCGGGCTAATAAGAAATACATTTCCACACATTTTACCAAAATACAAAATCCACACCTGAATATAACATTTTTTCATTCATATTTAAACTTTTAAAATTACATTTAAACACAACAACGGTCGCTGACTTCATAAGAAATCAACGTCATCTCAATTTACCAAAACACAAAATTCAAACCTGAACTATTTTTTAAATTCATATTCAAATTTTAAAAAAAGAATTAAAAACATCTCTTAACCCATCCGTAACCCGATAATAATATTAATAATAAAAATAAAAACACCTACCTGATAACTTGTATTTTCTCCACAGATCCCCCTTCGTAGGCTAATGTTGACCATTCTTATATTCCGTTAATAGAAACATTTTCACACAACCACCCGGTGTAAACGAGACTTTTGAAATGTATTGATACTACCGTATATTATTTTAAACTGTATTTAATAATATCTTATTTATTGATGTGTAATCTTTAACTCCACGCTAATATATTCAGGCGGCGCCGCTTCAGCCGTTGGGATTCGAACTCCTCCAGTTTGAATTGGCAGCTCGCGCTGCTCAGGGTCCGCGCCGCTGTGTTGTTTGTTCATTTTTGGCGGGCAATGCCGAGGAGATGTAAACGGTAAAAGCCCTCAATAAAAGCACATCCTTACAGGTGTCGATACAAACAGCAGCAGCCCGGGGCTTCTCCTACCAGTTCTCTCCTCTTCAGTAGTCAGCGCCGTCATTTTCTTCCCCCCCGAGTTGTTCTCCCGTCTGCAGCGTCACGGAGGAGTGTATCGGGGTTTGAACAGGTGGCGTTACTGTGGGTTTGATGTGGAGCGGTGAAACCTCAGATACAGTCCCGGAGCGGGACCGCTGCAATGCGCGCACTGCAGCCTAAACTAAACACCCCCCAGACTGACCCCCTGCACAGCACAGCCTGCCTTTGCGTATCAAGCGCAGCCTCGTCTCTGGAATTGCAGGGGGACTCAAAACTGCGGATTCAAAAAATACAATCAATTAAATAAAAAATAAACACCTTGTGTGTGAGTAATTGCAGTGAGAAGCATTGCGAGTGATTGCACGCATCGTAACAAGGTAAGGGGACAGTAACAAGACAATGGCATCTGAAGCTTTAACATGAACAGCAGCCTTATATAAAACCGCAGCAGCGAGACCCTAACCTGCTGTTCTGTTAGCGGAGTCCTTTAAAATCACCGGGATACGAAACTGTGTCAATAAACACACAGACATTTCCCACCCGCTGTTACACGGCTGCGTTTTCTGGGAGGCGTTTTTATAACACAAAGATTCAACTCATGAGATTTTTAAGGATTTTTTAAAATTATTATTTTTTATGAAGTAGTTTTTGCTGAATTAAATAAAGTCTGCTATTCACAGCTCGTCGCTGGCTGATTGAACAACAGTTTTTGAAGACCGCGTTGTGTTTAATCCATCAACACAGACTTCTATAAAGGCTTCAGTATTTCACAGATGTCAGCTTTGTGTCGCTAGTGCTGATAAAACACAGCAATGATCATGATCTCATTAGCAGCTATCGCACCTGCTGACGGCAACAGCATTTTACACCAGAATATGCATTCAGAGAAATGACAAATAAAAACGGGACGAGGTTTTAAAAGTGTGATATTATTTTGTATTAGTATTCATGACTTTATTATCTCTCGGAATCAGAGCACAGACAATACATACATACACACTATAGGAAAACATGTTATACACACAATCAATATACAAGAGTGCCACAAACACACACAATGCCATGGCTAAGAATATTTGGTTGAAACACTCAGGACTTATTGACAGAGACATTATTTATTTCTTAGCAGACGCCCTTACAATTGTTACAAGATATCCCATTATACAGATATCACATTATTTTTACATACAATTCCCCATTTATACAGTTGGGTTTTTACTGGAGCAATCTAGGTAAAGTACCTTGCTCAAGGGTACAGCAGCAGTGTCCCCCACCTGGGATTGAACCCACAACCCTCCGGTCAAGAGTCCAGAGCCCTGACCGCTACTCCACACTGCTGCCCGGTTGAAATACTCAGGACCTAGGCAAAGCACATTCTATTGACAGTGAGTCAGTCAGTGACAGAGCTGGGATTTGAACCGGTGTCCTCCTGGTTACAAGCCCTGGACTTTAACCACTGGACCGCACTGCCTCCTAGATTCACTGCCGTTCATCTGTCACTGATTCTGCAGAGAGATTTTCCATTCACCAGCTCGCAGTGGTTTCTAGACATTGATTCAAATCCATTGATAAAGTGTGCATTTCCCAGCGAGTTACAGCTTCGCAGGAGGCTCACAGTGCTCTCCTCAAACCTGACACTGTGCTGTAGAAAGCAAGGCTCTGGATACGCAGCCGTGGAGACAAACACAATCATATTTAACAACATGTCATTATAATGAGCTGCTTGATGAAGCTTTTCCTAATCGCATAAAAAGGAGTTTATTTGAGCTCTCTGCTTCTCTGTGTGTGTGTGTCTGAGCTCTCTGCTACTCCTGACCTGACTGCTCCTCCTATCAGAGATCCTACTTGTGCTCCTGCTACAGATCCAATAGCAGCTCCTGCTGCAGCTCCCAATGGACCCCTCAGAGCTCCTGCTGCTGCCCCTAGCAGTGCCCCTGCCGCTGCTCCCAGTAATACTGCTGCTGGCTTCACATAGTGCTTCACAAGCTGGCTGGACCTCTCTGCTGCCCTTTCTCCTCTCGCTTCAGCTGGCTTTTCATATGTGCTTATAAACTCGTTGGCTCTCTCTGCTTCTGGTCTAATGATTTCCTCGTAGCGCTGCCTGACTTCCTCCATCTCTCTCCTGTGTTTCTCCTTGTACTCTCCCCTCTCTCTCTCTCCCTTCTCCATACACTCCTCCTTCTCTCGCTCCGCCCTTTCTCTCTCCTCTCTCTTTCTCCTCAGCTCTTCCTCCAGTTTGATCCTGTGATTCTCTCCCTGTTCTTTCCTCAGCTCTTCCTCCAGCTCTCCTATCCTCTCCTCCAGCTCTCTGATCTTCTCGTCTCGTTTCTGGATTTCCAATCTCATCTTCCTTTCCATGTTCTCCAGTTCTTTCAGGTGCTTTGCCCTCAGTTCTTTTTCCTCCTTCAATATCGTCTCTTCCTTCTCCTTCAGTATCTCCTCTTGTCTTTGTCTGATCTTTGCTTCTGCTTGCTGGTACATCTCACTGGTGTAGTAGCTGCCGTTGTTTCCCTTCACCATGTTGTCTATCTTGTCCAGGAGCTGTGTGACCTGAGTGCGATCGCTCCTGTCCTCATTGTTGAGAACATGATACCTGTTCCCACATTTCTCAACAAGCTGCTGGAGCTCCTTGCTGCCTGTCTGAATATAATCCTCAATGGTCTTGCCTTTCAGTTTGTCACTGTGTGTGAAAAGGAGCATCATGTACCTCCTCACAGCCTCCTCACTGAATATCTCCTGGACTGTCTCCACTGCTCTCCTCTCTTCCTCTGTGAATCGGCCCACCGGTACCACCAGGAGGAAAGCGTGGGGTCCCGGGGCAGACAGAGAAACACAGCTCCTAATCTGAAGTTTGTCCTGAGAGAGCTCTGGAGTGTCGATCACAGCAACACGTCTCCCAGCCACTTGTCCTTTTCTCTTCTCACACTCCCTCGTTACTGCAGAGGAGCTGGCTTCAGATCTGAACTCCTCTCTGCCCAGGATGGTGTTTCCTACTGCACTCTTCCCAGCCCCAGTCTTCCCAAGCAGCACCATCCTCAGCTCAGGGGGGCTGGGAGGCGCTTGGGTATCTGCAAGGGGAGCCTCTCCTTCACCTCCAGACACTGAAAAACAACAAGTGTATTGTTTCAGAAAAGTGAAATGTAACATCTGTGACTGTGCTTGACTTTGCTAACGATGTCTCTAAAGCACCACAGATATTCTATGATTAACTTACAAGTCAGATTTCTACATGAAATATTGTTGTAGTATTCTACAATATTGAAAACACACTTTATAGAGAGTGACAGGATACAGAATGATTTATTGGTATTTTTTCTAATAGTTTATTTGCTATTATTTAAAGCATCAATCAATGTTTCTTTGTTCTAGAGCCGCAAGCTTCAATGTCACACCTAATAACACAGACTGACTGCAGTTCAATACAGCAGGTAAGCTAGCAATGATTTTGCCTCAAGAGGTCCCACAGAAAGACTGAACTTCGTATTTGCCTCAGAAAGATGATTTTACTGAACTGACAGTCGGGGGAATAAAAGGAATACTTACAGTTGGGACGACCTCCTTCAATGCTGTCCCTTCTCCTGACAGGCAGCTTGGATTCCTCTGCCTCTTTCTCCAGCTCCTCCTCCTTCATTTGCTTCCTCAACTTCTCCATCAGCTCCTCTTCTCTCCTCCTCTGTTCCTCCTCATACTTCTGTTTCATCTCCTCTTCTCTCCTCCTCTGTTCCTCCTCATATTTCTGTTTCATCTCTTCTCTCCTCCTCTGTTCCTCCTCATGTTTCTGTTTCATCTCTTCTCTCCTCCTCTGTTCCTCCTCATATTTCTGTTTCATCTCCTCTTCTGTCCTCCTCTGTTCCTCCTCATATTTCTGTTTCATCTCTTCTCTCCTCCTCTGTTCCTCCTCATATTTCTGTTTCATCTCCTCTTCTCTCCTCCTCAGATCCTCTTTGTGTTTCTCATTCAGCTCCTGTTCCTTTAGTCTAATCCTTTCTTCTACCTCCTGGTAAATCTCAGATGATATTGGGAGGTAGCAGCCTCCACTTCCCTTCACCATGTTGTCTATCTTGTCCAGGAGCTGTGTGACCTGAGTGCAATCGCTCCTGTCCAGATTGTTGAGAACATGATACCTGTTCCCACATTTCTCAACACGCTGCTGGAGCTCCTCACCAGCTTCCTCAATGTGCTGCTCAATCGTCCTGCCTCTCAGACGATCCCCGAAGGTGAAAAGGATCATCGTGTTCCTCACAGCTCTCTCACCAAACAGCTCCTGCACTTTATCAAAGGCTTTGCAATCCTTTTTTACACTAGACTCCCACAGTACAGTGTCAAAGTCTTGATTTTCTTTTACATACACGCGTATCACCAGGAGGAAAGCGTGGGGTCCAGGGGCAGACAGAGAAACACATCTCTCAATCTCAACCCGGTCTGTGTGTAACAAGTCTGGAGTGTCGACCACTGTGACCTGTCTCCCAGACACTTCTCCTGTTCTCTTCTCACACTCCTTCATTAAATCAGATCTACCCTCCTCTCTGTCCAAGATGGTGTTTCCTGCTACACTCTTCCCAGCCCAGCTTCTCCCAAGCAGCACGATCCTCAGCTCAGAGGCGCTGTGCAGCTCTTGAGAAACAGTTTCTTCAGCCTCTTGTTCTGCAGCCATGATTCTCCGCCCTGTTAAAGAGAAAGAACAGTTTGTTCCTCTTAGAAATGAAAGCTTTCCATGTGAAGCCATGGATTAGTTTTCTCCTCTTGTTGTCGTGCTGTGCTGAAAGAACACTCCCTGTCACACACAGCACTGGCATGTTCCTGTATGTGTGGAGCTGCTGTACAGAGACACAACTAGCAAGCTCTTCAAACAAATAGTGCACATTAATCAGGAGAATCAGTGAAGTGTCTGAATTGTTTGTCAGCAGGTTTGTAGCATTAGCAGTTTGATTTCTTGTTTGTTCTTTCATGTGCAGGTGTAACAGTGTCCTAATAATTTGTCCAGAGAAGCTCAGAAGAAGATTTCTTCACACAAATTATTTATTGAGTTTTAAACCCCCCAAGAAATCTGAGGTTTCACAACTATTTCCAGGACTTTGCAAATGTTCTGAAAAAATAGTTTAAGGACACTCAATAACAGGCACAAATAGCCGTCTTAGCTTATCTCTTTAATAAAGGAAAGTTAACTAAAAATGAAATGACAGATTTGTTTCAATCATCTTATAAACTTTCACAACATTTCCGAAAACAAACAGTGTGTCCAAAATGGAGCTATTGTATTGTTTTTATACAACATTGTTTGGACTCTCTTAATTCTGCAAACAATGTTATTTATTACCAGCGTCATTGATAATATATCATCTGGTTTGTGAGCCTGATAATAGAACCAAATATAGCAGAGAATCTCAAACAGCAATGTCTCCTGAGCGTTGTTTCAACCCACAGCGCTTGAGATGTTAGCGAGCAGTGAGAGAATAGAAGCGATCCTGTGAAGAGACCGAGTTCACTGACCGCCGAATCTCAGACTGTTCCACTGTCTCCGGAAAGCCATGGCTGCTGCTGCCGCTGTAACGCGCTTGGGACATTTTTAACTTTCACATAATTACAGACATGTATTGTGGTATTTATACACACTAGTGGCAAATGTGGATCAAAGTAAGCAACGTCGAGATGTCTTATAAAGAAAGAAAGCGTTTATTGTATCATATCAAATAAGATTAAATATATATATACGAATTTTAACAACTGAAACCGAAAGTAAACTTTGTATTCTTTGTTTCTGAAAACCTAATAAAACTTGTTTTTTTATTGGTTCAATAAAGTCCGTTAATTATTACATCGCCCTCGACTTTAATAAGACAGTCATGTTTTTAACTCACCGGCACCGGGTTCAAAACCTGCAGCTGCCATCTCTCTACAGCGGCGCTTTGACGAGGCTTTTCAAACGGCAAGGAAGCAGGGGGCGTGTCGCTGGGACGTGACCGCGGGACAAACCACAGTCTGCTGTGTCGATCATCCTTAAAAATTAATGCGCTTTGTAGCGTCACTCTTTATAGAAACTCATTCTGACAGGAAAAGGGCGCCGTGAAAGGAAACGAAAAGAAAAAACTGTTTGCGGATAAGATGCTGGCCTATAAGAAATCAACTGCCACACATTTTACCAAAATTCATAATCAACACCTGAATATAACATTTTTTCATTCATATTTAAACTTTTAAAATTACATTTAAACACAACAACGGTCGCTGACTTCATAAGAAATCAACGTCATCTCAATTTACCAAAACACAAAATTCAAACCTGAACTATTTTTCATTCATATTCAAACTTTAAAAAATAATTAAAAACATCTCTTAACCCATCCGTAACCCGATAATAATATTAATAATAAAAATAAAAACACCTACCTGATAACTTGTGTTTTCTCCACAGATTCCCCTTCGTAGGCTAATGTTGACCATTCTTATATTCCGTTAATAGAAACATTTTCACACAACCACCCGGTGTAAACGAGACTTTTGAAATGTATTGATACTACCGTATATTATTTTAAACTGTATGTACTAATATCTTATTTATTGATGTGTAATCTTTAACTCCACGCTAATATATTCAGGCAGCGCCGCTTCAGCCGTTGGGATTCGAACTCCTCCAGTTTGAATTGGCAGCTCGCGCTGCTCGGGGTCCGCGCCGCTGTGTTGTTTGTTCATTTTTGGCGGGCAATGCCGAGGAGATGTAAACGGTAAAAGCCCTCAATAAAAGCACATCCTTACAGGTGTCGATACAAACAGCAGCAGCCCGGGGCTTCTCCTACCAGTTCTCTGCTCTTCAGTAGTCAGCGCCGTCATTTTCTCCCCCCCCCCCCGAGTTGTTCTCCCGTCTGCAGCGTCACGGAGGAGTGTATCGGGGTTTGAACAGGTGGCGTTACTGTGGGTTTGATGTGGAGCGGTGAAACCTCAAATACAGTCCCGGAGCGGGACCGCTGCAATGCGCGCACTGCAGCCTAAACTAGACACCCCCCAGACTGACCCCCCCTGCACAGCACAGCCTGCCTTTGCGTATCAAGCGCAGCCTCGTCTCTGGAATTGCAGGGGGACTCAAAACTGCGGATTCAAAACATACAATCAATTAAATAAAAAATAAACACCCTGCGTGTGAGTAATTGCAGTGAGAAGCATTGCGAGTGATTGCACGCATCATAACAAGGTAAGGGGACAGTAACAAGACAATGGCATCTGAAGCTTTAACATGAACAGCAGCCTTATATAAAACCGCAGCAGCGAGACCCGAACCTGCTGTTCTGTTAGCGGAGTCCTTTAAAATCACCGGGATACGAAACTGTGTCAATAAACACACAGACATTTCACACCCGCTGTGTTACACGGCTGCATTTTCTGGGAGCCGTTTTTGTAACACAAAGATTCAACTCATGAGATTTTTCAGGATTTTTTTAAAATTATTATTTTTTATCAAGTAGTTTTTGCTGAATTAAATAAAGTCTGCTACTCACAGCTCGTCGCTGCCTGATTGAACAACAGTTTTTGAAGACCGCGTTGTGTTTAATGCATCAACACAGACTTCAATAAAGGCTTCAGTATTTCACAGATGTCAGCTTTGTGTCGCTAATGCTGATTAAACACAGCAATGATCATGATCTCATTAGCAGCTATCGCACCTGCTGACGGCAACAGCATTTTACACCAGAATATGCATTCAGAGAAATGAAAAATAAAAACGGGACGAGGTTTTAAAAGTGTGATATTATTGTGTATTATTATTCATGACTTTATTATCTCCTGAGTAGACATCTCTTTACAACGCTGTCACAGGGAATCAGAGCACAGACAATACACACACACACACACACACTCCATAGGAAAACATGTTATACACACAATCAATATACAAGAGTGCCACAAACACACATAATGGCATGGCTAAGAATATTTGGTTGAAACACTCAGGACTTATTGACAGAGACATCATTTATTTCTTAGCAGACGCCCTTACAATTGTTACAAGATATCACATTATACAGATATCACATTATTATTATTATTTTTTTACATACAATTCCCCATTTATACAGTTGGGTTTTTACTGGAGCAATCTAGATAAAGTACCTTGCTCAAGGGTACAGCAGCAGTATCCCCCACCTGGGATTGAACCCACAAACCTCCGGTCCAGAGACCAGAGCCCTAACCACTACTCCACACTGCTGCCCGGTTGAAATACTCAGGACCTAGGCAAAGCACATTCTATTGACAGTGAGTCAGTCAGTGACAGAGCTGGGATTTGAACCGGTGTCCTCCTGGTTACAAGCCCTGGACTTTAACCACTGGACCGCACTGCCTCCTAGATTCACAGCCGTTCATCTGTCACTGTGATTCTACAGAGAGATTTTCCATTCACCAGCTTGCAGTGGTTTCTAGACATTGATTCAAATCCATTGATAAAGTGTGCATTTCCCAGCGAGTTACAGCTTCACAGGAGGCTCACAGTGCTCTCCTCAAACCTGACACTGTGCTGTAGAAAGCAAGGCTCTGGATACGCAGCCGTGGAGACAAACACAATCATATTTAACAACATGTCATTATAATGAGCAGCTTGATGAAGCTTTTCATAATCACATAAAAAGGGCGAGGATTACGAGAACACTTGGATGTCTCTTTAGTCAAGAAAGCCAGCTGGCTTTTAATGTCACCCCGACAGGAAATGTCGTGTCGTCATGTGACTCGGGGTCATCCCACACATTTCTTTCTGTCAGCTGTGAGCCCTGGAGTGGCACAGGGGGTGAGGTTAGGAGTTTATTCGAGCTCTCTGCTTCTCTGTGTGTGTGTGTCTGAGCTCTCTGCTACTCCTGCCCTGGCTGCTCCTCCTATCACAGATCCTACTCGTGCTCCTGCTACAGATCCAATAGCAGCTCCTGCTGCAGCTCCCAATGGACCCCTCAGAGCTCCTGCTGCTGCCCCTAGCAGTGCCCCTGCCACTGCTCCCAGTAATACTGCTCGGTTATCTGCAGTGGGAGCCTCTCCTTCACCTCCAGACACTGAAAAACAACAGGGCAAGTTTATTTCTCCAAACATCTAAAAGTCATATCTGTGACTGTACTTAACGCAGCTAACTTCTCTAAAGCACAACAGATTTCTGTGATAAATCGAATCGAACGTTATTATTAATATTTAATAAACAATTTTTTTAACGTTCAATCTCACTGTCGTCCAGGGACGCACCCCTTTGTTCATCGGTACATTACAATATTATCATTATAGAATATTATACCACCCTGTTCTGCAGGGATCTGAATATCACACCATCTGAATTTGTGTCTGCGATGAGTCAAAGGGGTTTCGGTCTGTAATTCAGCCTCCCGACAGTAGAAGGCAGCAAACCAACTCGGGACTTCCCTTACCAAGGTCTCGTGACCATGACGAAAGTCATCTTTATGGGGGCGGCACCTTGGTGAGGGGTGGAATTCCAGCCACTGGAGTCAAGTGAGTTGTAAGGACACCTGTCAGTTGGGGATTGGTGTTCCACTGACTACAGGGGCGGGGCTTTGCATACTAAAGGGAACGTACTACTGTGTTCGGGGTTGGTCCTAAAAAGCATAGGCGGGGTGAATGGGTCGGAGGGAGAGAGGAAGCATTGGCTGGTGGTGATTGTTTGTTTGCTATCACAGAGCGGAAAATTCATTAACCTTTTCTTTTTTTCTGTTTTATCCCTTTTTAAGTCCAGGGATTTTGTGAAGAGGAATAAGGAGTTTCCGTACCATTCTTTTTATCATTATTCCAGCACCCCCTCCCTCACGCCATTCTTTATTTGTTTTGTTTTATTTTTTTTATCGTGTAACAAATAATATTAAAAATTTATTTTGGTTACACGTAAATTACTGTCTGGACAATCCATTATTACTCACACGCCTCACAGTGTCATTTTATTTTCTATAACTTTTAAGGAAATACAAAATAAAATCAATTAATGTCATTCATTTACAGTTTTTTTTAAGAGTTTTAACTGAACTTACTGTTGGGAGGGTTTATATCAAAGCTTTGTCTTCTCCTGACAGGCAACTTGGATTCCTCTGGCTCTTTCTCCAGCTCCTCTTCCTTCATTTGCTTCCTCAACTTCTCCATCATCTCCTCTTCTCTCCTCCTGTGTTCCTCCTCATATTTCTGTTTCATCTCCTCTTCTCTCCTGCTCAGTTCCTCCTTGTGTTTCTGTTTTAGCTCCTCTGTGATTCTACACTGTTCCTCCACATATTTCTGGTTCATCTCCTCTCCTCTCATACTCAGTTCCTCTTCATGTTTGTGTTTCAGCTCCTCCACCTCTCTCTGCTGTTCCTCTTTATATCTCTGCTTCATCTCCTCCACTCCCTGACGCTGTTTCTCATAATTCTGTATCACCTCTTCTAGCTTTCTCTGCTGTTCCTCTTCAAATCTCTGCTTCATCTCCTCCACTCCTCTGCACTGTTCTTCATACCTCTGCTTCAGCTGCTGCTCCTTCTCACTGTATTCCTCCTCATATTGCTGCTTCAGCTCCTGTTCTTTCCTCAGCAGCTCCTCCTGATGCTTCTGCTTCAACGTCTCCACTTCCCGATGCTCTATTTCTTCATACTCCTTCTTCTGCTTCTCTATCGCTCTGTGCAGCTTGTTATTATACCTGTGCTTTATCTCCTTGATTTCCTCGCTGTGTTCCTCCTCATGCTTCTGCAGTGGCCTTCCTTCCCTCTCTCTGTATTTCTGTTTCAGCTCCTCGATCTCCCTACGCTCTTCCTCTTCATATTTCTGTTTTAGCTCCTCTGCTTTGCTCCACAGTTTCTCTCCAAACGTCTTCTTCAATTCTTCTACTTTCCTAATTTGTTCTTCTGCGTATTTCTGTATTTGCTTCTGTATATTTGTACACTGGGTTTCGTACTTGTGTTTTATCTCCTGTGCATTCCTGCGCTGCTCCTCTTCGTATTGCTGCTTTCGCTGCTCTGCTTTCACTCGCTGAGCCTCATATCTCTGTTTCACCTCCTCTGCTTTCCCGAGTCTTTCCTCCTCAAGTTTCTGTTTCATCTCCTCTGCTTTCCTCTCCTGTTCTTTATACTTCTGGTTCAGCTCCTCTTCTTTCCTCAGCAGCCCCTCTTCATACTCTTTCTTCAGCTTCTCTGCTTTCCTGCTCTGTTCCTCCTCATGTTTCTGTTTCAGCTCCTGGACTTTCTGACTCTGTTCTTCTTTATACTTCTGTTTCAGTTCCTCTACTTTCTCTCTCTGCTCCTCTTCATACTTCTGTTTCAGCTCTTTTTCTTTCTGATGCTTTTCCTCCTCATATTTCTGTTTTAACTCCTCTACTTTCCTAAGATGTTCCTCTTCATATTTGAGCTTTAGCTCCTCTTCCTTCCTACACTGTTCTTCATATCTCTGCTCCCTTCGTGTCAGCCTTTCCTCTGCCTCCTGGTACAGGAAGCTGCCTCTGTTTCCCTTCACCATGTTGTCTATCTTGTCCAGGAGCTGTGTGACCTGAGTGCGATCGCTCCTGTTCTTATTGTTGAGAACATGATACCTGTTCCCACATTTCTCAACAAGCTGCTGGAGCTCCCTGCCCTGTGTCTCAATGTAATCTTCAATGGACTGTTCCTCCAGAGAGTCTCCATGAGTGAAGAGGACCATTGTGTAGGCCAGGGCTGTCTCACTGAAGATGTCTTCCATTGCTTGTAGAACTGTCTTTTCTTCATCAGTGAATCTCCTGGCTTGTAGCACCAGGAGGAAAGCGTGGGGTCCAGGTGAAGACAGCAAGATGCATCTTCTAATCTCGTGGCAAATCTCCTTCAGACACCCAGTGATATGAAGCAGGTCTGGCGCGTCGATGACAGTGAGCTGCCTCCCAGCCACCTCTCCTCTTCTCTTCTCACACACCCTGGTTACTGAGGACCCGCTGATCACTGATCTGAACTCCTCTCTGCCCAGGATGGTGTTTCCTGCTGCACTCTTCCCAGCCCCAGTCTTCCCAAGCAGCACCATCCTCAGCTCAGGGGGGCTGGGAGGCGCTTGGGTATCTGCAAGGGGAGCCTCTCCTTCACCTCCAGACACTGAAAAAACAACAAGAAAAATGTACAGTACTGACACAAAGCATGAACACAACAAATGATTTACAGAACGACTGGGGGTGGGGATTGTATTGCCCCTGTTTTCCTCATTCAGACCCCTGAATGACTAAATATTTTGGTATCCCTAAATAGATAATTGTTTCCTCTTCAAAAATCATGCTAAATATTTTAATTTCTCACAAGTAGAATGGTTCCCCAAAATGTTCTGCTTTTTCTAGGAAAGCAGCACCACTGCGGACAGGGGTTTGTTGCTGGATAACTTCACTCAGGCGACTCTCTCGCTAAATATCTTGATATCCCTGAATAGACAAACGAATGTGCAGATTTTAATGAACAGCCTCTCTCATAAGTTCTGTGGTACCTGAAACACGATCCACGTGCTCCCAATGCGAAATGACATTTCTTCTTCATTTTACCCTCAGAAATAGGACAGCCCTGCCTTGAATATTGTCCCAGGATCGGCAGTTGGCACTCAGAAAAATCATTTTTTGGGTAAACTAAACAAATGCTCCACCCAGTCATTCTGCATTGTTAGTAAATTAAATCATATTTAGGGTACCACTGAACTTGTGGGACAGATAGCTCATTAAAATATTTAGCATATTGTTAATGAGCAGATAATTATCTAATCCGGGATACCAATATAAATTAGTAAGGAAGGGGCTGGTGGTGCAGTGGTTAAAGAAAGGGGCTTGATTCCAGGAGGTTCCAGGTTCAATACTAGCCACTGACTCGCTGTGTGTGTGTGTGCGTGTGCGTGTGTGTGTGTGTGTGTGTGTGTGTGACCCTGAGCGAGTCGCTTCACCTCCTTGTGCTCCATCCTTCGGATGAGACGTCAAACAAACGAGCTCCTATTGGAAGTGACTCTGCAGCAGCAGCAGCAGCAGTTGTTGATGATGCAGAGTTCACCCCCCTAGTCTCTGGAAGTCACTTTGGAGAAAAGCCTCCGCTGAACGACTCATTAATAATAATAATAATAATAATAATATTATTATTTATTTCTTAGCAGACGCCCTTATCCAGGGCGACTTACAATTGTTACAAGATATCACATTATTTTTACATACAATTACATTATTTTTTAACACATTATTTTTTTACATACAATTGCCCATTTATACAGTTGGGTTTTTACTGGAGCAATCTAGGTAAAGTACCTTGCTCAAGGGTACAGCAACAGTGTCCCCAACCGGGGATTGAACCCACGACCCTACGGTCAAGAGTCTAGAGCCCTAACCACTACTCCACACTGCTGCCCTATTATTATTATTATTATTATTATTATTATTATTATTATTATTATTATTATTATTATTATTATTATTATTATTATTATAATTATAATAATAATAATAATAATAATAATAATAATAATAATAATAATAATAATAACGGATAGTTGCGGTGTCACAGGAAATTGGTAGATCTTGCCTATACTGCGCGAATTTCTGAATTTAAAGGGAGAGTTTGATGGAAGATTAAAGGACAAAAAAAAAAGTTCTGAAACAAAAACTAAGGTTTTATTTATTTATTAATGTGACGTTTGCTTTAGAAGTAAATCCTTGTTTAATTTAGCAGCGGTGAGCAGCAGGGTTTGATTTATTTTGTATGGTTGTTTTAAATCCACAATAACAAGAAGCTAATTTGGTAGGAGGCTGTGTGGTCCAGTGGTTAAAGAAAAGGGCTTGTAACCAGGAGGTCCCCGGTTCAAATCCCACCTCAGCCACTGACTCACTGTGTGACCCTGAGCAAGTCACTTCACCTCCTTGTGCTCCGTCTTTCGGGTGAGACGTAGTTGTAAGTGACTCTGCAGCTGATGCATAGTTCACACACCCTAGTCTCTGTAAGTCACCTTGGATAAAGGCGTCTGCTAAATAAACAAATAATAATAATAATAATAATTTGATTGTCATGAAATACGTGTCACACATATATTAATGAAAACAATGGATACGGTTTCAGTATTGATATTTAGACACTATTACAACAACGACGACAAAAAAACATCATTTCCACTCAACTGTATTGAGAAGAGAGTCACACACATTCCTGTTCAGGTTTAATAAAATGATTACACATAATCAGGATTTCACTGTGGAAGACAGCAAAGGAAAGAAGGGACAGCTTAAGAGTGGAAGTCCTGTCCAGTTACTACTATTACATACTGAAAAAAAACCGCTCAAGCATTTGGAAAATTTACTGAAAACACTAATTTCATAATGTTTCATAAGGAGCCCTGCACATGAAGAGGAGGTTTGTGTGTATGCATTGTACATAGTGTTTTTGTGTAATTGTTGTTGTTTAATTTAGTGCAGTACCTGACGTTCCTGGGATAAACTGCCTGCTGTGTGCGATTGCCAGCTGTGGATGATCAGCACGGCGTCAGGTATAAAGAGGTCCTGTTTCTTCACCTCGGAGCTGCTGCAAAGCCACGGACAACGGGCTGAAGATCGTCCACGCTACCCAAGCATAGTGAGAGAAATACGTTGCTGAAATCCTCCGATAGCCGTGATGGTGAACCGGGATCGGAGCCAAAAGAAGCTGCCAAAACCGCAGACGGCCGGAGTCAGGGTTTGTGTTGATACTAAAGATTAGTTCGGGCATGGTAGATCCCTTTAAAGTATAGCGAGGTGAGCAAGCGGGACCTCCACGCATTAAGGAGTAGCGCACGCCGTTTTTACGGCACCTTTTATTTTATAGTTTTTTGTATTGTGTTTTGTTTTGTTTTTTCGTACGCTGGCCGTACGCACTCAGTGAGCTACCATGGCTGGTAGTGTCACGTGAGCTGTTCTATGTGTATGTGTGTAAATAAATCCTGCGCGCCTGCGGGGCGTGTCAATTTCAACCTGTCTTGGTCTCCTGCCTGTCACTCAGCAGCGAATGCACGCACCCACAAGCAAGATCCCTTTCACACATACAGTATATCAAAAACGAAAGCCCCGAAAAAAAACGTTCTGACCTACACAACAAATATATATCTTACTGTACAACAAATGCAGGGGAAAAGTGTGGCCCAGCGTCCCCAAACGAAAGACTCACGTGCCGCCTGTGGTCATATTAAAAAGTGCTGCTATTTAAAATGATGTGATTTATGTCTGTAGTTCATTAGCAAAGTCATGTTTCTCGTGAAATGTAGATTTTAATAAAGATTCAGCCAAGATTTTTTTAAGTTGAAAACAGTTTCCTATGTTTTACAATTTTATGGTAACCAATTTAAAACCAAGACGTTGATCTAGAGGGTGCTCAACGATAAAAGCACACAGATAGAAAATACCAACTGCCATCGTGAACCCTCCCTTTAATTTCAGAAATTCACGAATGCGCAGTAAAGGTCATATCGACTTTTTTCCTGTGACACGAGAATACATTAATATTGAACAATGAGGTCAATAGAAAAGCTTCATTAGAATATTACAATATTATTATTTTAACTGAACTTACTGATGGGGGGTAAGAATTCTTTGCTATTCCTTCTCCTGACAGGCAGCTTGGATTCCTCTGCCTCTTTCTCCAGCTCCTCTTCCTTCATTTGCTTCCTCAACTTCTCCATCAGCTCCTCTTCTCTCCTCCTCTGTTCCTCCTCATATTTCTGTTTCATCTCCTCTTCTCTCCTCCTCTGTTCCTCCTCATATTTCTGTTTCATCTCTTCTCTCCTCCTCTGTTCCTCCTCATATTTCTGTTTCATCTCTTCTCTCCTCCTCTGTTCCTCCTCATATTTCTGTTTCATCTCTTCTCTCCTCCTCTGTTCCTCCTCATATTTCTGTTTCATCTCCTCTTCTCTCCTCCTCTGTTCCTCCTCATATTTCTGTTTCATCTCCTCTTCTCTCCTCCTCTGTTCCTCCTCATATTTCAGTTTCCTCTCCTCTTCTCTCCTGCTCAGTTCCTCTTTGTGTTTCTCATTCAGCTCCTGTTCCTTTAGTCTAATCCTTTCTTCTACCTCCTGGTAAATCTCATTTGGGATGTAGCAGCCTCCACTGCCCTTCACCATGTTGTCTATCTTGTCCAGGAGCTGTGTGACCTGAGTGCGATCGCTCCTGTTATTATTGTTGAGAACATGATACCTGTTCCCACATTTCTCAACAAGCTGCTGGAGCTCCTCACCAGCTTCCTCAATGTGCTGCTCAATCGTCCTGTCTGTCAGATCATCCCCGCGGGTGAAAAGGATCATCATGTTCCTCACAGCTCTCTCACCAAACAGCTCCTGCACTTGATCAAAGGATTTGCAATACCATTCTACTACAGACTCACGGTTAGTGTCAATCGTTTCTTTTGTAAACACCGGTATCAGCAGGAGGAAAGCGTGGGGTCCCGGGGCAGACAGAGAAACACATCTCTCAATCTCGACCCGGTCTGTGTCTAACAAGCCTGGAGTGTCGACCACAGTGACCCGTCTCCCAGACACTTCTCCTGTTCCCTTCTCACACTCCTTCGTTCTTCTAGAGAGGCTGAATCCAGATCTAAACTCCTCTCTGCCCAGGATGGTGTTTCCTGATGCACTCTTTCCAGCCCACCATCCCCCAAGCAGCACGATCCTCAGCTCAGAGGCGCTCTGCAGCTCTTGAGAAACAGTTTCTTCAGACTCTTGTTCTGCAGCCATGATTCCCCGCCCTGTTAAAGAGAAAGAACAGTTTGCTCCTCTTAGAAATGAAAGCCATGGCTGCTGCTGACGCTGCGACGCGCTCGGGACACGTTTTACTTTCACTTTGTATAATTACAGACATGCGTGGTAATGTATCACACTCGCGGGGAATGAAACTCAGCCGCGGAGAAGCTTTTATACTGCAGATTATCCGACTCGATAAAGTAGGCAACGTCGAGATGTATCAGAAAGGAAAAAAAAAACGTGCATTTTATCAAATAAGACTAAAAAACTATGGACTGTAACAACTGAGTCTGTGCGAGCTCGTTTCAACCTGAAACCGAAAGTAAACTTGTTCTTCTTTCTTTTCTTTAACCTGATAAAACTCTTGTTTCGACGCAGTCTCGTAATTATTACATAGCCCTCTGCTTTAATAAGACAGTCATGTTTTTAACTCACCGGCACCGGGTTCAAAACCTGCAGCTGCCATCTCTCTACAGCGGCGCTTTGACGAGGCTTTTCAAACGGCAAGGAAGCAGGGGGCGTGTCGCTGGGACGTGACGTCAGGATAAGCCGCAGCCAGGTGTTACAACACCGGCACAGAAGCGGATCAAACCAACCGCTGAGGATCTGTTAATATGAAGGGATTGCTGCTGTACCGACATGAGAACGGATTGGATCAAATGCGCTGGCGAGGCTTCTTCAAATTGTAATGCGCGGATAATATAAGAATGATATTTAAACAACAGGGACTAGAACCAGTAGAAATGTGATACAGCACCGGCCAGCGCATTGCAGTTAAAGAACTACAGCTCCCAGCATCCCTCATCATGTCCGCGGGCGCAGAGGCATGTTGGGAGCTGTAGTCCTATAGCCAGGGCTGTCCCGATTCACAATAACTACGACAGCGCAGCTAGAACTGAAGCGCACTGAAACACAGACGCCCACACTAGAGCAAAACCAGATTTCTTTACACAACCATTGAAACCACACGTGTGTCTGAGTAAAGGCACAGTAACATGAAGTTTCTTAAAACGAAAACAAAAACTTTAACTAAAAATATACAAAAGCATTTGAAACTTTACAAAAAAACCACTCGCACAATTCTACCGCTGCCTCACTGTGGGTTCAATCCCAGGTGGGGGGGACACTGCTGCTGTACCCTTGAGCAAGGTACTTTACCTAGATTGCTCCAGTAAAAACCCAACTGTATAAATGGGGAATTGTATGTAAAAATAATGTCATATTTTGTAACAATTGTAAGTCGCCCTGGATAAGGGCGTCTGCTAAGAAATTAATAATAATAATAATAATAATAATAATAATAATAATAATAATAATAATAATAATAATAATAATAATAAAATAACATGGACAAATTAACCGGGACAGAACCGTCAATATTGTGTAAAAGTTTAAAACTAGCAACGTTTTAATATATATGACCAGTATCTTATAAAAGTTATTTTACTAACGGTTTGAAATGTCTTGTGATAATTTATCTTTCCAGCCTCTCTGACCCGCTATTATGTCCCCGCCCGTAAACGGAAGTCCTCCGACTCTGGCCCGCTTGTTATCCCCACTCGGAGGGAGCGCTCGTTCAGCTTCATGGCTCCGCCTCTCTGGAACTCTCTCCCGGCTTCGAGCGTGACGCTCCCACCGTCGCTCGCTTCAAATCACCTCTCAAGACCCGCCTGTTCTCTCTCGCTTTCCACGCTCTTCAAGCCTGGTATCTGCTATCAGCTGCTGCGGTTTCATGTATTATGCTACCATATCATGTATGATGCGTTTCTCTGTATTTAATGTGTTATGCATTGTTTTTTACTGTATATCATGTATGATCTGGGGCGGCAGTGTGGAGTAGCGGTCAGGGCTCTGGACTCTTGACCGGAGGGTTGTGGGTTCAATCCCAGGTGGGGGACACTGCTGTTGTACCCTTGAGCAAGGTACTTTACCTAGATTGCTCCCGTAAAAACCCAACTGTATAAATGGGGAATTGTATGTAAAAATAATGTGATATCTTGTAACAATTGTAGGTCGCCCTGGATAAGGGTGTCTGCTATGAAATTAATAATAATAATAATAATAATAATAATAATGCGTTTCTCTGTATTTAAGGTATTATGGATTTTCTCGTCGTTGCTGTATCTTGTAAAGCGCTTTGTGACGGGGGTCGGCTATGAAAGGCGCTATATAAAATAAAGATTGATTGATTGATCTGGATAGCAACACATTTCTATTGAATATTCTTTCCCCTCTTCACTTTTCAAGTCATGTGGGCCACAGGCATCACTGAACGATAAAATGACTTCCTGTCCTGGCCTGGTGGCTTCTGGGAAAAATAAATAAATAAATAAATAAATAAATAAATAAATAAATAATAATAATAATAATAAAATTTAAAAAACACTGAGTTTCTCAATCCCAGCAACCTTTGCACACTTAGGGCAGCAGTGTGGAGTAGTGGTCAGGGGCTCTGGACTCTTGACCGGAGGGTCGTGGGTTCAATCCCAGGTGGGGGGGACACTGCTGCTGTACCCTTGAGCAAGGTACTTTACCTAGATTGCTCCAGTAAAAACCCAACTGTATAAATGGGGAATTGTATGTAAAAAATAATGTGATATCTTGTAACAATTGTAAGTCGCCCTGGATAAGGGTGTCTGCTATGAAATTAATAATAATAATAAAAAAATAAATAAATAAAAACGGACAATTTATTTATT